>NW_027515125.1:0-300000 GCF_048772815.1 Callospermophilus lateralis
ATGTCACAGAGCTTGGAGGTGGTACATATCTTGTACAAAAATACATGATACTAATCTTGAGAGTGGCCAGAATTCATGAAAAAATGGAAAATTAGGTAGATAGCCGGTGTTGCCCATGGATAAGGCAAGCCTAAGTCCATTCATTAATTGGAAAGGATGCATGCTGGGAAGCTTTCTACTAGACAGGACACAACCAATGAGCTATTTTTTTTCTAATATCTACAAAGAAAAATACAGTGGGATACACAGACATAGAAACAGTCTCCTTGTCAAATGACTTACTGGAAACAGTCCACTCCAAACCAAACAAACCTCCTTTTTTACCTATTCTCAGAACATGAGAAAAAAACCACAAACACAAACCAACACCCACAAATGCAACTTTTTCCCACAAGTAGGTCTGTCACTATCTGGAGTGTCCTCTGACTGGTAGGCCATATGATGTTCCCCAGAAATGGCCTTTCTGTCTCACATCTGGTCTCCTTGGTCAACTCTGTGAAGTTGTCAGGAGGCAGTGGTGAGCCAATTCCTGTCCTCTCAGGAAAGACCCCTCTTCAGAGCTTTCTTGGTATTTGGCAACCCTTACATCAGTAGGTACCAAGAAAGACTGACTCTGTCCTTAGTGAATCCAAACAAGTGAGCCCACTGCAACTGGGACTGGGACTGGCTCTGGGTGCCTGGCTTCCTGGATCACAAAATTCAGAGAGTTCCATCACCAAGGAACTGAGGTGAGGTCACTACCTTCAGGAAATAAATGAGGTCCCTGTCTTGGCCACCACTTTGTCCTAACAGTTGCGTCCTAGTGTCTCCTGACATGGAGGCTGCCCTACTTCCTGTGATACATTCACATGTTAGAATGGTATAGAAACCATAGTCACCTGGGAACAGCTCTCCACACAGGCCTGCTTTGGTCCATCTTCCCTGCATTAAAAATAGAGAGGATGACTCAGACACATCCTTTAATCCTGACCATGTTGTTTGCCATGGAATATGACTTTTGTTCTCTCAGGTCTTTCATAGCTGCCAACATCTTCTCCAGGGATTATTTCTGCATGGATTTTGAGGTACTCAGCAGGTGGAAGATCTCCTAACTTCCTGTATTGTAATATCAACTTTATCCCTCCTCTTCTGTAAAGTGAGATTGAGGGAACATTGTATGGTTAGGGTCAATAGCATGTTCCATTTGGCTTAGGAATCATTCTGCTGGATGAATAATGGTATTGGGAACCAGCGATATTTAAAAGAATATAGAGGTAAAATATAAGTATGAAAACAGAAATCTAGGTAATATTTTAAGCCCAGAAGGATTTGGGCCCTTGATTGGGATCCTTAGCTTGAGTAATGTTTTGCACCGAGGTCTCAGTTAAATCAATATACAATGGCATAAGACCCTGTACCTCAGATGATTGAATGTAGAAGAGAACATCCAGTGAAAAAGGGATAGTGTGTAGGATTAGAAAGATAGTCCGTAGGTTTAGAAGGAAGAGTTAGTCTAGGATTTGGACCAAAAGTTCTTTAGCAATAGGTTTCGGTTAGAGAGTGAATATTAATGGCACCATATGTGAAAAGTCGGGCACAATGATGAACTGGGAAAAAATATGTAGGAAAGCAGACATCAATAGAGACATTAGGAAATCAGGCAAAGTATAACGTGAGTGATAGGATTAGACATTTTCAACAGGGTTGAGGTTGAATACATAATCTTAAAAAGAAACAAAAATGTAGTCACCAATTGGATTGACATTTGAGAGCATTAGGCAAACTGGGCATGGATGTTTTTAGTAATTCATGTTCACATTCCATTGAGGCTTTATTGCAATCATAACGGTGACCTTTGCATTTTGTGTCCAGAATATTACTGTGATAATATGTATATGTAGATCAGGTGACATGAGTATTTCTTCCACCTTTTCTGGGAGCAATATTTTGAAAACATATGAATTAGTACTGGGGATACTAATAGGTTTACCCTGTGTTGATGAATATAGAGATGATGCATTAATAGACCATACTGTGAAAAAATTATATGACTGGTTCCAAATTTAAATAATGGATTGTTTTAATATCTGAAAATATAGAGGAAATCATATATTGATATACGTACATTAATTCCAACCAGTTATATATCTAATGGTATTATTAGGGTTACCGTTTATCATGAATAGTGTGTGAGTTTTGCTTCAAAAATGATTATTCAATCGAAAATAACGTGTTTAGAAAGAAGTCCAGTGAAAAGACCCGTCAAGAAACATGAAGGAATATATGTGTTCCGAAGGAGGAAGTGATTGAAAGTGAACCAAATATTTATAAATTTGTGAACTTGTGAATGAAAGGATATATTTTATGATGTCCATAAACTGAATAAATAATAACGTACCAAGTTTGAATAAAAATGAACTTTAACAAACACATCATATCAAATAGGAATGTATTTGCATTGATGTTAAACTTGGTCAGTTACTCTAGAAATATTAGGATTTGTAAGAACCCTTCCCTGAAGTTAGTTTTCAGTACTAGGAAACAAATATGTATGTCAGTGGATGTATATTTCTGAGAATAAACTTGTTAAAAGTTAATTATAAATCCACATATATGAATATGAATGAATTCAGGCGGTGTATAAGAAGACATATATTTCATATTTTGGAAAATCTGGAGACTATATATATATATATATATATATATATATATATATATATATAGACACACAAACACACACACATTATAATGTCACAATATATATGTCAATCGAAATTCATCATGAAAAATAACTCATCCGCATATCCCAAAATATTCATTTTACTGAACATGGATGTATGTAGAATGTTGTTCATCTAGGAAGCTCACCCATGGGTTGAATTTTCTGTACCAACAGCATTTAGGAGGAGTGATCTCTTCTCACAAATAGTATCTGCCAAGTCAGCCACCTCACAAGAATGTACTTGTGAAACCAGGTAGGATTCTATTTGTGCATATAAAAATACATGTGCTTAATAGGCTACAGAGAAAGGGAGACAGGAATTCATATATTTCTTAACTTTAAAAACACATGGAATAGTGTGTAGTGTCCCTCTTTATCCCTTTTGATTAACTTTGGCTTAAAAAAAAGAATTTTATTGAGAATTTTTGTATATATGTTTGTCAGGAATATTGCTCTGAAGTTTTCTTTCCTTGATGTGTCTTTGTCTGATTTTGGTATGTGAGTGATACTATCCTCATGAAATGAGTTTGGAGGAGTTCCATGCTTTTCTATTTTATGGAATAATTTGAGGAGTATTGTGATGAATGCTTCTTTGAAGGTCTTGTAGAACTTGACTGAGAATCTGTCTGTTCCTGGGCGTTGATTGATTGGTAGGCTGTTGACAGCAACTTCTATTTCATTGCTTGAAATTGATTTGTTTAAATTGTTCATGTCCTACTAATTCAGTTTGGGTATATCTCTAAAATTTTATTGATGTCATCATGGTATTTTAATTTATTAGAGTATAAATTTTCAAATTAGTTTTTAATTATTCTCTGTATTTTAGTTGTGTACTCTGTAAAAGTTCTTTTACGATCCTTAATTTTAGTAATTTGAGGTTTTTTTTCTTCATTAGCTTGGTTAAGGATGTGTCAATTTTATTTAGTTTTCGAAGACTAAATTTTGTTTTGTGTCAAAAACAATAACATATGGAAAAGTATTTCAGCAAATTGAATAGATTTATAACTCCTACCTTATATCATGCAAAAGGCAAGTCCAACTATACACCATGTCCCTTCTGAAATGCTTGTATTTCTATTCTGTTTGGGATATTTTTCTCCATTATATTAGTATTAGTAGTCAGAGTCTAGTAGGGTATATGAATGTTTCTGAGAATAATCTTGAGAAAAGATGATTATAAATACACATTCATGAATATGAAAAATTTAGGAAGTGCAAAATAAGACAAAAATATTCCAAATTTTCAAAAATTTGGAGAGTATATCTACATCTATCTATATCTATATCTATATCTATATCTATATCTATATCTATACAAACACACACACACACACAACACTCACAGACATTAAAAAGTACCAATATAAATGCCAATAGAAATTCATCAGTAAATATATATCATCCACAGATGCAAAAATATTTATTTTACTGAACATGAGTTTATGTATAATGTTGTTCTACTAGGACGCTCTCCTATAGGTTGAATTTTCATTTAAAACAGTTTTAGGAGGAGTGAACTCTTCTCACTATTTGTATCTGCCAAGACAGCCACCTCACAAAAATGTACGTGTGATACCTGGTAGGATTCTATATGTGCATATAAATATACATATGTGAATAGGCTACAGAAAAGGGAAACAAGAATTCACATATTTGTTAAATTTAAAAACACATGGAGAATATTTCCATTAAAATTTGACTAGATTTATAACACCTACCTTATATAATGCAAATGTCAAGTCCAACTATACAACATGTCTCCTCTGAAGTGCTTGTATTTCTATTGTGTTGGGTTAATTTTTCCCATTATAATAGGATGAATAGTCTGAGTCTACTAGGTATGGGTTAGTTTCAGGGATTCAGTATTTGAATGGAAAATTGGAAAATGAATCCAATGTGTATGTAAATATATGCTGCACAAATATCCTCCCGCTCTCATCCAGAACAATGCCTTGATATTACCTTCACCCCAAGTAAGACGCAATTAGAGGAGAAGAGTTACAAAATCAGTGAATACATATCTGGAACGGAAAATGCTCAGGAGTTCACAACCTTTGAGGTGGTAGAGGAGTTTCCAAAATTAAGGGACAGGGTAAACACTCCACAAACATGGAGCTCTGCTGGCCTAAAAACTTTTTGAGAAACTGCGTCTGAGCTTCCGCAATTGAAATATATGTTGTTTTCAGATGATTTGGCTTCCTTTGTAGTGAGACCATCAAAGCTGGGTCTGCATCTATGTGACCTGGAGGACATGGTTTCTTATTTTCCAATGAACAAGATGAAGCAGTGCTGAATCCTCTCTTTGTAGATAATCTGAGGCCACTGGGGACTAAGTGTCTCCCCGTGTGGACTGTGAAGCCATTAGGTCCTCCACCACTTTTTGTGGTGTTTTTCCTGCTGCATTGTGAGTTTGGTATTTGTTTCACGAAATACTAGGAGCTAAACTGAGACACAGTGCTGGAGGGAGTTGTGTCACGAGTGGTGGGTCAGGGTCTGCAAGAGAATTCACAAACTAGGCTTCTATCTCTCACAGCTTGCCCCATTGCCCCCTTGTCCATATCAACCTGATTCTTCATTTTCCTCTGAAAACTCTCCATTTAACAAGATGCCTTTACATATAAGGGTCTGCTGGCTGCACCATGTCAGTTACAACCCATTTGGAATCCAATGGTAGATCCACATGGCCCTACCACGGATGTTGTATCAAACACCTCCCCACCACTGCTCTAGACCCACTACTCAACAGGCTCCAACTTACTGGCATCTCTGTTCTACATCATTTTCATGAAACTCAGTAAATCAAGGCACAGTCTGGTATACTCATGAACAGTAACAGGACATCCAATATTTCTTCAGTGCCACCTGGTCATAGGTATTTAAAAATTTCATGGTATTTATCTATCCATTTCTCGAGCATGAAGTTGGAGGCACTGTGGATTTCAATTCATGCAGCAAACATTAAATGGTGAGGAAGCTCATTTCAATGAATTCTCTGGAGAACTCTCACAGGCAAGGCTTCCCAAAGAGTGGACAAAAGGTCACATTAGGCCAGGCCCATTGAGGTCTACAATGTGAGGTCCATGTGTGTTTTGACTCTCAACTATGGCTGCCATTTCTTTAACAATAAAATCATGTGATATCCTTGCTGAGATTCCCAGGCCTCTTTGGAAATCCACCCGGGGCCTAGGTCTCAGTTTCCAAGAGCGACTTTCATGCTTGGCCTATTAAAATCCCAACAAAATTCATGACAATGTTTCTCTGAGTTCAGTTCCAAAACCCAGTCTCTAAGGGGTATCACACCAGTGTTCAAGCCTACGTGTACCCAGTCATTTTTTCCAATGCCACACAAATGACCAAAATTAAAACCAAAACACTCCCACATGGCCCTCATCTATTCCATATAGGGAATCATCTTAACCTCTGGCTGGAGGTTTCCATGAGGGGCGCAGCCCAAGAGAGTGTCCAAAATCAGCTCGTTTGCCCCTCATTTGCCTAAAGTCAGGGTAGCCTGGACACAGTTTCTGTGAACCAGGAGTGAACAAATAAGCCTGCCGTTAATACTTCTGTGTTCCTCCAATTTGACGCCTACTGATTTTAGATATCGATTCTTTAGGTGATTTAGAGTCATGCAAAAACACAAGCACCTCTGCAGGGCTTTGAAAAACTCATTTGACCCAAAGAATCCCTATTGTCATTTGATGGAGTGCAGGAACCTAACAGAGGAAGGCAAGAGACTTCATCCACAATGAATGATATTTTTTGCCATTTTGGTTTTGGAAGCTCACATGGGATCATTCTTAAGATCCATCAGGTGCTGAGAATCTAAGTCACAGCCACACACAGGTCCAAGAGGCTGATAAAGACACATCCCTTTCGAAAGCAATTAAGCAAGAGCCACAGGTGAGTCCCATTCATTTCCATTTGAAAACTGTTTTCTTCAGGCTTCACAAAGGGGTGGCCTGAGCAAAGACCTTCCTGACATTCAGTGCAACACAACAATAAGTAAGCAAAAGGCCCAAAGCAGGGTTTCTGCACTGAGACTATCCTGGTCACACTGATATCTGAGTTTTCTGAGATGCTCGCCATTCTCTTCAGCTATCCAGTACATGGTCATGTCACAGAGCTTGGAGGTGGTACATATTTAGGAGACAAATCCATGAGCCTATTCTGGAGAGTGGCCAGAATTCAGGAAGAAAACAACAACTTAGAAAGATAGCAGGTGTTGCACATCGATAAGACAAGCTGCAGTCCTTTCATATATTGGGCAGGATGAATTATGGGAAGATTTATACTAGACAGGACACATCCATTAATGCATTCTCTTTTCTAATGTGTACAACAACGGACACAGTGGGATACACAGAAACAGAAACACTCGCCGTGTCAAATGACTTACTAGAAACTGTCCAGTCCAATCCAAACAAACCGCCTTTCCTATCTATTCTCAGAACATGAGACAAAACAACAAACCCACACCCACTCCCACAAAGGCACCTCCTTCCCCCAAGTAGGTCTGTGACTATCCGGAGTGTCCTCTGACCAGTGGGCCATACAATGTTCCCCCGAAATGGCCTGTCTTCTCTCAGATTGTGTTTCCTTGACCAACTCTGTGAAGACGTCAGGAAAAAGTGGTTATCCACTACCTGTTTTCTCAGAAATGGTCCACCTTCAGAGCTCTCCTGACATTTGGCCATTCTCACATCATTAGGTACAAAGAAAATTGACTCTGTCCTTGGGAAATCCAAACAAGTGAGCCCACTGGGACTGGGACTGGGACTGCATCTGGGTGCCTGGCTTCTTGGATACCAAGTTCAGAGAGTTCCATCACCAAGGAAATGAGGTATGTCACATTCTTTGGAACTGAATGAGGTCACTGCCTTGGCAACCACTTTGTCCTAACAGTTGCTTCCAAGGGTAACATAAGATGGAGGTTGCCCCTACTTCCTGTGACACTTTCATAAGGTAGAATGTATATCAACCATTGGCACCCGGGAACATCTCTCCACTAAGGCCTGGTTTGGTCCCTCTTCTCTACAATAAGAAGAGAGATGCAGATTCAGAAACATCCCTTCATTCTGACCAGGTTGTTTGCCATGGAAGATGACTTTTGCTCTCTCAGTTGCTTCATACCTGTGTACAACTTCTCCAGGTATCATTTTTGCATGGACATTTGAGGTTCTCATTAGGTGGAAGGTCCCCAACTTTCCTGTATTGTAAGAACCACTCTGTCCCTGCTCTTCTGTAAAATGATTGAGGGAACAGTGTATAATTGGGGTTAAAAACAGGTTTGATTTGGGTTACGAACGATTCTGTGCGATGAATAATGGTATTGGTAACCTGCAATATTTACAAGAATATAGAGGTGATATACAAGTATGAAAAGAGAAATCTAGGTATGATTTGAAGCCCAGAAGGGTTTTGCCCTTGATTGGGATACTTAGCTTTGAATTATGTTCTGCAAAGATGTCTCAGATAATTCGATATACAATGGCATAGGACTTTGTACATTGGATGATTTAATTTAGAAGAGAACATCCAGTCAAAAAGGGATATTCAGTAGGATTAGGAAGATAGTCGGTAGGTTTAGGAAGAAGAGTGAGTATAGGATTTGGACCAAAAGTTCTTTAGCAATACACTTTTGGTTATAGAGTGAATGTAAATGTCAGCTCATATGAAGAGTCAGTCACTATGTTGAACTGGGGAAAATATGTAGAAAAGCAGATATCAATAGAAACATTACGAAATCAGGCAAATTATAAAGTGAGTGATAGAATTGGACATTTTCAACAGGGTTGGGTTTGAATATATAAATTAGGAAAAAACAAAAATGTAGTCACCAATAGGATTGACAATTGACAGCATTAGGCAACCAGGACACGGATGTTTTTAGAAATCCATGTTCACCTTCCATTTAGGATTTGGTACAATCATAAGTGTGACCTTTCCATTTTTGTCCAGAATATTACTGTGATAATGAGGTGACATGAGTGTTTCTTTAACCATTTCTGGGAGCAATATATTGAAGATGTAAAATAAGAATTGGGGTACAAAGAGGTGTACCCTGTTTCTATGAACATAGAGAAAAAGCATGAATAGACCATACTGTGAATAAATAATATAACTTTTTTGAACTTGAAATAATGAATTGAACTGATATCTGAAAAATTAAAGGAAATCGTATATTGATATACAATCATTCATTCCAACCAGTGATATATCTAATGGAAATATTAGTGTTTTGGTTTATCATGAAGAGTGTGTGAGGTTTGCTTAAAAATGATTATGGAAATTCAAAATAATGTGTATGGAAAGAAGTCTCATGAAAAGACCAGTCAAGAAACCCTGAGAATACATGTGTTCAGAAGCAAGAAGTGATTAAAGTTGAAACAAATGCCTATTAATTTGTGAACTTGTGGATGAAATGTATATCCTATGATGTGCAAAAACTGAAGAAACAATAATGTACCAGTGTCGAATACAAATGAATGACAAATTACATATCATGTCCCATAGGAGTCTACTTGCATTGATGTTAGACTGGGTCAGTCCACTGTAGAATAATTAGGATTTGTATGCACCATTCACTGAAGTTAGTTTTCAGTACTAGGAAACAAATATGTATTTCAGGTGGATGAATATTTCTGATTATAATCCTGTGAAAAGTGGATTATAAATCCACATACATGAACATGAATGAATTTAGAGAGTGTATATTAGACATATATATTTCATATTTTGAAAAATTTGGAGAGTATATCTATATCTATATCTATATCTACACACACACACACACACACACACAAACACACACAACACTCACAGACATTAAAAAGTGCCAATATACATGCGAATCGAAATTCATCAGTAAATATATATCATCCACAGATGCAAACATATTTATTTTACTGAACATGAGTTTATGTATAATGTTGTTGTACTAGGACGCTCTCCTATAGGTTGAATTTTCATTTCCAACAGCATTTAGGAGGAGTGAACTCTTCTCACAATTTGTATCTGCCAAGACAGCCACCTCACAAAAATGTACCTGTGATACCTGGTAGGATTCTATATATGCATATAAATATACTTGTGTGAATAGGCTACAGAAAAGGGAAACAAGCATTCACATATTTGTTAAGTTTAAAAACACATGGAGAATATTTCCATTAAAATTTGACTAGATTTATGTCTCCTAACTAATATAATGCAAATGTCACGTCCAACTATACAACATGTCTCCTCTGAAGTGCTTGTATTTCTATTGTGTTGGGTTAATTTTCCCCATTATATTAGGATGAATAGTCTGAGTCTACTTGGTATGGGTTAGTGTCAGGGATTCAGTACTTCGAATGGAAAATTGGAAAATGAATCCAATGTGTATGTAAATATATGCTGCACAAATATCCTCCCGCTCTCATCCAGAAGAATGCCTTGACATTGCCTTCACCCCAAGTAAGACACAATTAGAGGAGAAGAGTTACAAAATCAGTGAATACATATCTGGAATGTAAAATGCTCAGGAGCTCACAACCTTGGAGGTGGTAGAGGAGTTTACAAAACTAAGGGACAGGGTAAACACTCCACAAACATGGAGCTCTGCTGGCCTAAAAACTTTTTGATAAACTGCCTCTGAGCTTCCGCACTTGAATTATATATTGTTTTCAAGAGATTTGGCTTCCTATGTAGTGAGACCATCAAAGCTGGGTCTACATCTATGTGACCTGGAGGACATGGTTTCTTATTTTCCAATGAACAAGATGAAGCAGTGCTGAATCCTCTCTTTGTAGGTAAACTGAGGCCACTGAAGACAAATTGTGTCCCCGTGTGGACACCGCAGCCATTTGGTCCTCCTCAACATTTTGTGGTTATTTTTCTGCTGCACTGTGAGTTTGGTATTTGTTTCCCGAAATACTAGGAGCTAAACTGGGACACAGTGCTGGAGGGAGTTCTGTCACGTGTGGTGGGTCAGGGTCTACAAGAGAATGCACCAACTAGGCTTCTATCTCTCACTGCTTGCCCCATTGCCCCCATGTCCATATCAACCTGATTCTTCATTTTCCTCTGAAAACTCTCCATATAACAAGATGCCTTTACATATAAGGGTCTGCTGGCTGCACCATGTCAGTTACAAGCCCTTTGGAATCCAATGGTAGATCCACATGGCCCTACCACGGATGTTTTATCAAACACCTCCCCACCACTGCTCTAGACCCACTACTCAGCAGGCTCCATCTTACTGGCATCTCTGTTCTACACCATTTTCATGAAACTCAGTAAGTCAAGGCACTGTCTGGTATACTCATAATCAGCAACAGGACATCCAATGTTTCTCCAGTGCCACCTGGTCATAGGAATTTCAAAAATTTCATGGTATTTATCTAGCC
Organism: Callospermophilus lateralis; assembly: GCF_048772815.1. Classification (NCBI taxonomy): domain Eukaryota; kingdom Metazoa; phylum Chordata; class Mammalia; order Rodentia; family Sciuridae; genus Callospermophilus; species Callospermophilus lateralis. The sequence goes on from NW_027515125.1 coordinate 11,086, forward strand.
ATTTTCAAGCATGAAGTTGGAGGCAATGGGGGTTTCCATTCATTCAGAAAACATTAAATGGTGAGGAAGCTCATTTCAATGAATTCTCTGGAGAACTCTCACAGGCAAGGCTTCCCAAAGAGTGGAAAAAGGTCACATTAGGTCAGGCCCATTGAGGTCTACAATGTGAGGTCCATGTGTGTTTTGACTCTCAACTATGGCTGCCATTTCTTTAACAATAAAATCATGTGATATCCTTGCTGAAATTCCCAGGCCTCTGTGGAAATCCACCCGGGGCCTAGGTCTCAGTTTCCAAGAATAACTTTCATGCGTGGCCTCTTAAAATCCCAACAAAATTCATGGCAATGCTTCTCTGAGTTCAGTTCCAAAACCCAGTCTCTAAGGGGAATGACACCAGATTTCAAGCCCACGTACACCCAGTCATTTTTTCCAATGCCACACAAATGAACAAAATTAAAACCAAAACAAAAACCAAAACACTCCCACATGGCCCTCATCTTATTCCATATAGTCAATCATCTTAACCTCTGGCTGGAGGTTTCCATGAGGGGCGCAGCCCAAGACACTGTCCAAAATCAGCTCGTTTGCCCCTCATTTGCCTAAAGTCAGGGTAGCCTGGAAACCGTTTCTGTGAATGAGGAGTGAACAAATAAGCCTGCCGTTAATACTTCTGTGTTTCTCCAATTTGAGGCCAACTGAATTTAGGTATCGATTCTTTAGGTGATTTCGAGTCATGCGAAAACACAAGCACCTCTTCAGGGCTTTGAAGAACTCATTTGACCCAAAGAATCCCTATTCTCATTTGATGGAGTGCAGGAACCTAACAGAGGAAAGCAAGAGACTTCATTCACAATGAATGATATTTTTTGCCATTTTGGGTTTGGAAGCTCACATGGGATCATTCTTAAGATCCATCAGGTGCTGAGAATCTAAGTCACAGCCACACACAGGTCCAAGAGTCTTATAAAGACACATCCCTTTCCAAAGCAGTTAAGCAAAGAGCCACAGGGGAGGCCCATTGATTTCCATTTGAAAACTGTTTTCTTCAGGCTTCACAAAGGGGTGGCCTGAGGCAAAGACCTTCCAGACATTCAGTGCAACACAACAATAAGTAAGCAAAAGGCCCAAAGCAGGGTTTCTGCACTGAGACTTTCCTGGTCACACTGATATCTGAGTTTTCTGAGATGCTCGCCATTCTCTTCAGCTATCCAGTACGTGGCCATGTCACAGAGCTTGGAGGTGGTACCATTTTGGACACAAATCCATGAGCCTATTCTGGAGAGTGGCCAGAATTTGGGAAGAAAACAACAACTTAGAAAGATAGCAGATGTTGCACATCGATAAGACAAGCTCCAGTCCATTTATATATTGGCAGGATGAATTATGGGAAGATTTATACTAGACAGGACACATCCATTAATGCATTCTCTTTTCTAATGTCTACAACAATGGACACAGTGGAATACACAGAAACAGAAACACTCGCCGTGTCAAATGACTTACTAGAAACTGTCCACTCCAAACCAAACAAACCTACTTTCCTATCTATTCTCAGAACATGAGACAAAACAACAAACCCACACCCACTCCCACAAAGGCACCTCCTTCCCCCAAGTAGGTCTGTGACTATCTGGGGTGTCCTCTGACTGGTGGGCCATACTATGTTTTCCCGAAATGTCCTGTCTTCTCTCCGATCTTGTTTCCTTGAACAACTCTTTGAAGAAGTCAGGAAAAAGTGGTTAGCCACTACCTGTTTTCTCAGGAAAGGTCCATCTTCAGAGCTCTCCTGGCATTTGGCCTTCCTCACATCATTAGGTACCAAGAAAACTGACTCTGTCCTTGGTAAATCCAAACAAGTGAGCCCACTGGGACTGGGACTGGGACTGCCTCTGGCTGCCTGGCTTCTTGGATACCAAGTTAAGAGAGTTCCATCACCAAGGAACTGAGGTATGTCACATTCTTTGGAACTGAATGAGGTCACTGCCTTGGCAACCACTTTGTCCTAACAGTTGCTTCCAAGGGTAACATAAGATGGAGTTTGCCCCTACTTCCTCTGACACTTTCATAAGGTAGAATGTATATCAACCATTGGCACCCTGGAACAGGTCTCCACCCAGGCCTGGTTTGGTCCATGTTCTCTACAATAAGAAGAGAGAGGCCGATTCAGACACATCCCTTCATCCTGACCAGGTTGTTTGCCATGGAAGATGACTTTTGCTCTCTCAGGTGCTTCATACCTGCTTACAACTTCTCCAGGTATGATTTGTGCATGGACATTTGAGGTTCTCTTAATGTGGAAGGTCCCCAACTCTCCTGGATTGTAAGAACCACTCTGTCCCTGCTCTTCTGTAAAATGATTGAGGGAACAGTGTATACTGGGGGTTAAAAACAGGTTTGATTTTGGTTATGTATGACTCTGTGCGATGAATAATGGTATTGGGAACCTGAAATATTTACAAGAATATTGAGGTGAAATATAAGTATGAAAACAGAAATCTAGGTATGATTTGAAGCCCAGAAGGGTTCTGCCCTTGATTGGGATACTGAACTTTGAATTATGTACTGCAAATTTGTCTCAGATAATTTGATATACAATGGCATAGGACCTTGTACATTGGATGATTGAATTTAGAAGAGAACATCTAGTCAAAAAGGGATATTCAGTAGGATTAGGAAGATAGTCAGTAGGTTTAGGAAGAAGAGTGAGTATAGGATTTGGACCAAAAGTTCTTTAGCAATACTTTCAGTTATAGAGTGAAAGTATATTTCAGCACATATGAAGAGTCAGTCACTATGTTGAACTGGGGAAAATATGTAGAAAAGCAGATATCAATAGAAACATTACGAAATCAGGCAAAGTATAAAGTGAGTGATAGAATTAGACATTTTCAACAGGGTTGAGTTTGAATATATAAACAAGGAAAAAACAAAAATGTAGTCACCAATAGGATTGACAATTGACAGCATTAGGCAACCTGGAAATGGATGTTTTTAGAAATCCATGTTCACTTTCCATTTAGGCTTTGGTACAATCATAAGTGTGACCTTTCCATTTTTTGTCCAGAATATTACTGTGATAATGAGGTGACATGAGTAATTCTTTCACCATTTCTGGGAGCAATATATTGAAGATGTAAAATAGAATCGGGGGTAGAAAGAGGTGTACCCTGTTTCTATGAACATACAGAAAAAGCATGAATAGACCATACTGTGAATAAATAATATAACTTTTTTGAACTTTAAATAATGAATTGAACTGATATCTGAAAAATTAAAGGAAGTCGTATATTGATATACAATCATTCATTCCAACCAGTTATATATCTAATGGAAATATTAATGTTTTGGTTTATCATAAACAGTGTGTGAGTTTTGCTTCAAAATGATTATGGAAATTCAAAATAATGTGTTTGGAAAGAAGTCTCATGAAAAGACCATTCAAGAAACCCTGACAATACATGTGTTCTGAAGCAAGAAGTGATTAAAGTTGAAACAAATGCCTGTTAATTTGTGAACTTGTGGATGAAATGTATATCCTATGATGTGCAAAAACTGAGGAAACAATAATGTAGCAGTGTCGAATACAAATGAATGACAAATTACATATCATGTCCCATAGGAGTCTACTTGCATTGATGTTAGACTGGGTCAGTTACTGTAGAATAATTAGGATTTGTATGCACAATTCACTGAAGTTAGTTTTCAGTACTAGGAAACAAATATGTATTTCAAGTGGATGAATATTTATGATTATAATCTTGTGAAAAGTTGATTACAAATCCACATACATGAACATGAATGAATTTAGAGAGTGTATATTAGACACATATATTCCATATTTTGAAAAATTTGGAGAGTATATCTATATCTATATCTACATCTATATATATATATCTATATATATCTATCTATTTATATATATGTATATATATATATATACACACACACACACGCACACACACACACACACACACACACACACACACAACACTAACAGACATTAAAAAGTACCAATATAAATGCCAATCGAAATTCATCAGTAAATATATATCATCCACAGATGCAAACATATTTATTTTACTGAACATGAGTTTATGTATAATGTTGTTGTACTAGGACGCTCTCCTATAGGTTGAATTTTCATTTCCAACAGCATTTAGGAGGAGTGAACTCTTCTCACAATTTGTATCTGCCAAGACAGCCACCTCACAAAAATGTACATGTGATACCTGGTAGGATTCTATATATGCATATAAATATACATGTGTGAATAGGCTACAGAAAAGGGAAACAAGAATTCACATATTTGTTAAGTTTAAAAACACATGGAGAATATTTCAATTAAAATTTGACTAGATTTATAACTCCTACCTTATAGAATACAAATGTCAAGTCCACCTATACAACATGTCTCCTCTGAAGTGCTTGTATTTCTATTGTGTTGGGTTAATTTTCCCCATTATATTAGGATGAACTGTCTAAGTCTACCAGGTATGGGTTAATGTCAGGGATTCAGTACTTCAAATGGAAAATTTGAAAATGAATCCAATGCGTATGTAAATATATGCTGCACAATTTCCTCCCGCTCTCATCCAGAAGAATGCCTTGACATCACCTTCACCCCAAGTAAGACACAATTAGAGGAGAGGAGTTACAAAATCAGTGAATACATATCTGGAATGGAAAATGCTCAGCAGTTCACAACCTTGGAGGTGGTAGAAAAGTTTCCAAAACTAAGGGACAGGGTAAACACTCCACAAACATGGAGCTCTGCTGGCCTAAAAACTTTTTGAGAAACTCCTCTGAGATTCCGCACTTGAAATATATGTTGTTTTCAGGAGATTTGGCTTCCTTTGTAGTGAGACTATGAGAGCTGGGTCTGCATCTATGTGACCTGGAGGACATGGTTTCTTATTTTCTAAAGAACTAGATAAAGCAGTGCTGAATCCTCTCTTTGTAGGTTAACTGATGCCACTGGAGACTAAGTGTCTCCCCGTGTGGACTGTGAAGCCATTTGGTCCTCCTCCACTTTTTGTGGTGTTTTTCCTGCTGCACTGTGAGTTTGGTATTTGTTTCACGAAATACTAGGAGCTAAACTGGGATACAGTGCTGGAGGGAGTTGTGTCACGTGTGGTTGGTCAGGGTCTGCAAGGGAATGCACCAACTAGGCTTCTATCTCTCACAGCTTGGCCCATTGCCCCCTTGTCCATATCAACCTGATTCTTCATTTTCCTCTGAAGACTCTCCATATAACAAGATGCCTTTACATATAAGGGTCTGCTGGCTGCACCATGTCAGTTACAAGCCCTTTGGAATCCAATGGTAGATCCACATGGCCCTACCACGGATGTTTTATCAAACACCTCCCCACCACTGCTCTAGACCCACTACTCAGCAGACTCCAACTTACTGGCATCTCTGTTCTACACCATTTTCATGAAACTCAGTAAATCAAGGCACTGTCTGGTATACTCATAATCAGCAACAGGACATCCAATGTTTCTCCAGTGCCACCTGGTCATAGGAATTTCAAAAATTTCATGGTATTTATCTAGCCATTTTTCAAGCATGAAGTTGGAGGCACTGTGGGTTTCAATTCATGCAGCAAACATTAAATGGTGAGGAAGCTCATTTCAATGAAATCTCTGGAGATCTCTAAAAGGCAAGGCTTCCCAAAGAGTGGACAAAAGGTCACATTAGGCCAGGCCCATTGAGGTCTACAATGTGAGGTCCATGTGTGTTTTGACTCTCAACTATGGCTGCCATTTCTTTAAGAATAAAATCATTTGATATCCTTGCTGAGTTTCCCAGGCCTCTGTGGAAATCCACCCGGGGCCTAGGTCTCAGTTTCCAAGAGCGACTTTCATGCGTGGCCTCTTAAAATCCCAACAAAATTCATGGCAATGCTTCTCTGAGTTCAGTTCCAAAACCCAGTCTCTAAGGGGAATCACACCAGAGTTCAAGCCCACGTGGACACAGTCATTTCTTCCAACTGTCACACAAATGACCAAAATTAAAACCGAAACACTCCCACATGGCCCTCATCTTATTCCATATAGTAACTCATCTTAACCTCTGGCTGGAGGTTTCCATGAGGGGCGCAGCCCAAGACAGTGTCCAAAATCAGCTCGTTTGCCCCTCATTTGCCTAAAGTCAGGGTGGCCTGGACACCGTTTCTGTGAACCAGGAATGATCAAAGAAGCCTGCCGTTAATTCTTCTGTGTTTCTCCAATTTGAGGCCTACTGATTTCAGGAATACATTCTTTATGTGATTTAAAGTTATTCGAAAACCCAAGCACCTCTGCAGAGATTTAAAGAACTCATTTGACCCAAAGAATCCCTATTCTCACTTATGGAGTTCAGGATTTTAACAGAGGAAGGCAAGAGAATTCATCCACAATGAAAGATTTTTTGCCCTTATGGTTTTGGATGCACGCAGGGGATCATTTTTAGATTCATCAGGTGCTGAGAATCTAAGTCACAGCCACACACATGGCCAAGAGGCTGATTCAGACACATCCTTTCCCAAAGCAATGAAGCCAGAAGCCACAGGTGATGCCCATTCATTTCCATTTGAAAACTGTTTTCTTCAGGCTTCACAAAGGGCTGGCCTGAGGCAAAGACCTTCCTGACATTCAGTGCAACACAACAATAAGTCAGCAAAAGGCCCAAACCAGGGTTTCTGCACTGAGACTTTCCTGGTCACACTGATATCTGAGTTTTCTGAGATGCTCGCCATTCTCTTCAGCTATCCAGTACGTGGCCATGTCACAGAGCTTGGAGGTGGTACCATTTTGGACACAAATCCATGAGCCTATTCTGGAGAGTGGCCAGAATTCGGGAAGATAACAACAACTTAGAAAGATAGCAGATGTTGCACATCGATAAGACAAGCTGCAGTCCATTTATATATTGGCAGGATGAATTATGGGATGATTTATACTAGACAGGACACATCCATTAATGCATTCTCTTTTCTAATGTCTACAACAATGGACACAGTGGAATACACAGAAACAGAAACACTCGCCGTGTCAAATGACTTACTAGAAACTGTCCACTCCAAACCAAACAAACCTACTTTCCTATCTATTCTCAGAACATGAGACAAAACAACAAACCCACACGCACTCCCACAAAGGCACCTCCTTCCCCCAAGTAGGTCTGTGACTATCTGGGGTGTCCTCTGACTGGTGGGCCATACTATGTTTTCCCGAAATGTCCTGTCTTCTCTCCGATCTTGTTTCCTTGAACAACTCTGTGAAGAAGTCAGGAAAAAGTGGTTAGCCACTACCTGTTTTCTCAGGAAAGGTCCATCTTCAGAGCTCTCCTGGCATTTGGCCTTCCTCACATCATTAGGTACCAAGAAAACTGACTCTGTCCTTGGTAAATCCAAACAAGTGAGCCCACTGGGACTGGGACTGGGACTGCCTCTGGCTGCCTGGCTTCTTGGATACCAAGTTAAGAGAGTTCCATCACCAAGGAACTGAGGTATGTCACATTCTTTGGAACTGAATGAGGTCACTGCCTTGGCAACCACTTTGTCCTAACAGTTGCTTCCAAGGGTAACATAAGATGGAGTTTGCCCCTACTTCCTCTGACACTTTCATAAGGTAGAATGTATATCAACCATTGGCACCCTGGAATAGCTCTCCACCCAGGCCTGGTTTGGTCCATGTTCTCTACAATAAGAAGAGAGAGGCCGATTCAGACACATCCCTTCATCCTGACCAGGTTGTTTGCCATGGAAGATGACTTTTGCTCTCTCAGGTGCTTCAAACCTGCTTACAACTTCTCCAGGTATGATTTGTGCATGGACATTTGAGGTTCTCTTAATGTGGAAGGTCCCCAACTCTCCTGGATTGTAAGAACCACTCTGTCCCTGCTCTTCTGTAAAATGATTGAGGGAACAGTGTATACTGGGGGTTAAAAACAGGTTTGATTTTGGTTATGTATGACTCTGTGCGATGAATAATGGTATTGGGAACCTGAAATATTTACAAGAATATTGAGGTGAAATATAAGTATGAAAACAGAAATCTAGGTATGATTTGAAGCCCAGAAGGGTTCTGCCCTTGATTGGGATACTGAACTTTGAATTATGTTCTGCAAATTTGTCTCAGATAATTTGATATACAATGGCATAGGACCTTGTACATTGAATGATTGAATTTAGAAGAGAACATCTAGTCAAAAAGGGATATTCAGTAGTATTAGGAAGATAGTCAGTAGGTTTCGGAAGAAGAGTGAGTATAGGATTTGGACCAAAAGTTCTTTAGCAATAGACTTTCAGTTATAGAGTGAAAGTATATTTCAGCACATATGAAGAGTCAGTCACTATGTTGAACTGGGGAAAATATGTAGAAAAGCAGATATCAATAGAAACATTACGAAATCAGGCAAAGTATAAAGTGAGTGATAGAATTAGACATTTTCAACAGGGTTGAGTTTGAATATATAAACTAGGAAAAAACAAAAATGTAGTCACCAATAGGATTGACAATTGACAGCATTAGGCAACCTGGAAATGGATGTTTTTAGAAATCCATGTTCACTTTCCATTTAGGCTTTGGTACAATCATAAGTGTGACCTTTCCATTTTTTGTCCAGAATATTACTGTGATAATGAGGTGACATGAGTAATTCTTTCACCATTTCTGGGAGCAATATATTGAAGATGTAAAATAGAATCGGGGGTAGAAAGAGGTGTACCCTGTTTCTATGAACATAGAGAAAAAGCATGAATAGACCATACTGTGAATAAATAATATAACTTTTTTGAACTTTAAATAATGAATTGAACTGATATCTGAAAAATTAAAGGAAGTCGTATATTGATATACAATCATTCATTCCAACCAGTTATATATCTAAAGGAAATATTAATGTTTTGGTTTATCATAAAGAGTGTGTGAGTTTTGCTTCAAAATGATTATGGAAATTCAAAATAATGTGTTTGGAAAGAAGTCTCATGAAAAGACCATTCAAGAAACCCTGACATTACATGTGTTCTGAAGCAAGAAGTGATTAAAGTTGAAACAAATGCCTGTTAATTTGTGAACTTGTGGATGAAATGTATATCCTATGATGTGCAAAAACTGAGGAAACAATAATGTAGCAGTGTCGAATACAAATGAATGACAAATTACATATCATGTCCCATAGGAGTCTACTTGCATTGATGTTAGACTGGGTCAGTTACTGTAGAATAATTAGGATTTGTATGCACAATTCACTGAAGTTAGTTTTCAGTACTAGGAAACAAATATGTATTTCAAGTGGATGAATATTTATGATTATAATCTTGTGAAAAGTTGATTACAAATCCACATACATGAACATGAATGAATTTAGAGAGTGTATATTAGACACATATATTCCATATTTTGAAAAATTTGGAGAGTATATCTATATCTATATCTACATCTATATATATATCTATATATATCTATCTATTTATATATATATATATATATATATATACACACACACACACGCACACACACACACACACACACACACACACAACACTCACAGACATTAAAAAGTACCAATATAAATGCCAATCGAAATTCATCAGTAAATATATATCATCCACAGATGCAAACATATTTATTTTACTGAACATGAGTTTATGTATAATGTTGTTGTACTAGGACGCTCTCCTATAGGTTGAATTTTCATTTCCAACAGCATTTAGGAGGAGTGAACTCTTCTCACAATTTGTATCTGCCAAGACAGCCACCTCACAAAAATGTACATGTGATACCTGGTAGGATTCTATATATGCATATAAATATACATGTGTGAATAGGCTACAGAAAAGGGAAACAAGAATTCACATATTTGTTAAGATTAAAAACACATGGAGAATATTTCAATTAAAATTTGACTAGATTTATAACTCCTACCTTATAGAATACAAATGTCAAGTCCACCTATACAACATGTCTCCTCTGAAGTGCTTGTATTTCTATTGTGTTGGGTTAATTTTCCCCATTATATTAGGATGAACTGTCTAAGTCTACCAGGTATGGGTTAATGTCAGGGATTCAGTACTTCAAATGGAAAATTTGAAAATGAATCCAATGCGTATGTAAATATATGCTGCACAATTTCCTCCCGCTCTCATCCAGAAGAATGCCTTGACATCACCTTCACCCCAAGTAAGACACAATTAGAGGAGAGGAGTTACAAAATCAGTGAATACATATCTGGAATGGAAAATGCTCAGCAGTTCACAACCTTGGAGGTGGTAGAAAAGTTTCCAAAACTAAGGGACAGGGTAAACACTCCACAAACATGGAGCTCTGCTGGCCTAAAAACTTTTTGAGAAACTCCTCTGAGCTTCCGCCCTTGAATATATGTTGTTTTCAGGAGATTTGGCTTCCTTTGTAGTGAGACTATGAGAGCTGGGTCTGCATCTATGTGACCTGGAGGACATGGTTTCTTATTTTCCAAAGAACTAGATGAAGCAGTGCTGAATCCTCTCTTTGTAGGTTAACTGATGCCACTGGAGACTAAGTGTCTCCCCGTGTGGACTGTGAAGCCATTTGGTCCTCCTCCACTTTTTGTGGTGTTTTTCCTGCTGCACTGTGAGTTTGGTATTTGTTTCACAAAATACTAGGAGCTAAACTGGGATACAGTGCTGGAGGGAGTTGTGTCACGTGTGGTTGGTCAGGGTCTGCAAGGGAATGCACCAACTAGGCTTCTATCTCTCACAGCTTGGCCCATTGCCCCCTTGTCCATATCAACCTGATTCTTCATTTTCCTCTGAAGACTCTCCATATAACAAGATGCCTTTACCTATAAGGGTCTGCTGGCTGCACCATGTCAGTTACAAGCCCTTTGGAATCCAATGGTAGATCCACATGGCCCTACCACGGATGTTTTATCAAACACCTCCCCACCACTGCTCTAGACCCACTACTCAGCAGGCTCCAACTTACTGGCATCTCTGTTCTACACCATTTTCATGAAACTCAGTAAATCAAGGCACTGTCTGGTATACTCATAATCAGCAACAGGACATCCAATGTTTCTCCAGTGCCACCTGGTCATAGGAATTTCAAAAATTTCATGGTATTTATCTAGCCATTTTTCAAGCATGAAGTTGGAGGCACTGTGGGTTTCAATTCATGCAGCAAACATTAAATGGTGAGGAAGCTCATTTCAATGAAATCTCTGGAGATCTCTAAAAGGCAAGGCTTCCCAAAGAGTGGACAAAAGGTCACATTAGGCCAGGCCCATTGAGGTCTACAATGTGAGGTCCATGTGTGTTTTGACTCTCAACTATGGCTGCCATTTCTTTAAGAATAAAATCATTTGATATCCTTGCTGAGTTTCCCAGGCCTCTGTGGAAATCCACCCGGGGCCTAGGTCTCAGTTTCCAAGAGCGACTTTCATGCGTGGCCTCTTAAAATCCCAACAAAATTCATGGCAATGCTTCTCTGAGTTCAGTTCCAAAACCCAGTCTCTAAGGGGAATCACACCAGAGTTCAAGCCCACGTGGACACAGTCATTTCTTCCAACTGTCACACAAATGACCAAAATTAAAACCGAAACACTCCCACATGGCCCTCATCTTATTCCATATAGTAACTCATCTTAACCTCTGGCTGGAGGTTTCCATGAGGGGCGCAGCCCAACACAGTGTCCAAAATCAGCTCGTTTGCCCCTCATTTGCCTAAAGTCAGGGTGGCCTGGACACCGTTTCTGTGAACCAGGAATGATCAAAGAAGCCTGCCGTTAATTCTTCTGTGTTTCTCCAATTTGAGGCCTACTGATTTCAGGAATACATTCTTTATGTGATTTAAAGTTATTCGAAAACCCAAGCACCTCTGCAGAGATTTGAAGAACTCATTTGACCCAAAGAATCCCTATTCTCACTTATGGAGTTCAGGATTTTAACAGAGGAAGGCAAGAGAATTCATCCACAATGAAAGATTTTTTGCCCTTATGGTTTTGGATGCACGCAGGGGATCATTTTTAGATTCATCAGGTGCTGAGAATCTAAGTCACAGCCACACACATGGCCAAGAGGCTGATTCAGACACATCCTTTCCCAAAGCAATGAAGCCAGAAGCCACAGGAGATGCCCATTCATTTCCATTTGAAAACTGTTTTCTTCAGGCTTCACAAAGGGGTGGCCTGAGGCAAAGACCTTCCTGACATTCGGTGCAACACAACAATAAGTCAGCAAAAGGCCCAAAGCAGGGTTTCTGCACTGAGACTTTCCTGGTCACACTGATATCTGAGTTTTCTGAGATGCTCGCCATTCTCTTCAGCTATCCAGTACATGGCCATGTCACAGAGCTTGGAGGTGGTACATATTTTGGACACAAAACCATGAGCCTATTCTGAAGAGTGGCTAGAATTCAGGAAGAAAACAGCAACGTAGAAAGATAGCAGGTGTTGCACATCGATAAGACAAGCTGCAGTCCATTCATATATTGGGCAGGATGAATTATGGGAAGATTTATACTAGACAGGACACCTCCATTAATGCATTCTCTTTTTAATGTTTACAACAACGGACACATTGGGATACACCGAAACAGAAACACTCGCCTGATCAAACAACTTACTAGAAACTGTCCACTCCAAACCGAACAAACAGCCTTTCCTACCTATTCTCAGAACATGAGACAAAACAACAAACCCACACCCACTCCCACAAAGGCACCTCCTTCCCCCAAGTAGGTCTGTGACTATCCGGAGTTTCCTCTGACTGCGGGCCATACTATGTTCCCCCGAAATGTCCTGTCTTCTCTCAGATCTTGTTTCCTTGTTCAACTCTTTGTAATTTTCAGGAAAAAGTGGTGAGCCACTATCTGCTTTCTCAGGAAAGGTCCATCTTCAGAGTTCTCTTGGCATTAGGCTATCCTCACATCAGTAGGTACCAAGAAAACTGACTCTGTCCTTGGTAAATCCAAACAAGTGAGCCCACTGGGACTGGGACTGGGACTGCCTCTGGGTGCCTGGCCTCTTGGATACAAATTTCAGAGAGTTCCATCACCAAGGAAATGAGATATGTCACTTTCTTTGGAACTGAATGAGTCACTTCCTTGGCAACCACATTGTCCTAACTGTTGCTTCCAAGGGTCCCATGAGATGGAGGCTTCCCCTACTTCCTGTGACACTTTCACAAGGGAGAATGGTATATCAACCATAGGCACCCAGGAACAGCTCTCCACACAGGCCTGGTTTGGTCCATCTTCTCTACAATAAGAAGAGAGAGGCTGATTCAGACACATCCCTTCTTTCTGACCAAGATATTTGCCATGGAAGATGACTTTTGCTCTCTCAGGTCCTTCATACCTGCCTACAACTTCTCCAGGTATCATTTCTGCATGGACCTTTGAGGTTCTCATCAGGTGGAATATCCCCAACTTTCCTGTATTGTAAGAACCACTCTGTCCCTGCTCTTCTGTAAGATGATTGAGGGACCAGTGTATAATTGGGGTTAAAAACAGGTTTGATATGGGTTACGAATGATTCTGTGCGATGAATAATGGTATTGGGAACCTGCAATGCTTACAAAATATAGATGTGAAATATAAGTATGAAAACAGAAATCTAGGTATGATTTGAAGCCCATAAGGGTTCTGCCCTTGATTGGGATACTTAGCTTTGAATTATGTTCTGCAAAGATGTCTCAGATAATTCGATATACAATGGCATAGGACCTTGTAAATTAAATGATTGAATTTAAAAGAGAGCACCCAGTCAAAAAGGGATATTCAGTAGGATTAGGAAGATAGTCGGTAGGTTTAGGAAGAAGAGTGAGTATAGGATTTGGACCAAAAGTTCTTTAGCAATAGACTTTCGGTTATAGAGTGAATGTAAATGTCAGCACATATGAAGAGTCAGTCACTATGTTGAACTGGGGAAAATATGTAGAAAAGCAGAGATCAATAGAAACATTACGAAAATAGGCAAAGTATAAAGTGAGTGATAGAATTAGACATTTTCAACAGGATTGAGTTTGAATATATAAATTAGAAAAAAACAAAAATGTAGTCACCAATAGGATTGACAATTGACAGCATTAGGCAACCTGGACATGGATGTTTTTAGAAATCCATGTTCACTTTCCATTTAGGCTTTGGTACAATCATAAGTGTGACCTTTCCATTTTTTGTCCAGAATATTACTGTGATAATGAGGTGACATGAGTAATTCTTTCACCATTTCTGGGAGCAATATATTGAAGATGTAAAATCAGAATCGGGGGTACAAAGAGGTGTACCCTGTTTCTATGAACATAGAGAAAAAGCATGAATAGACCATACTGTGAATAAATAATATAACTTTTTTGAACTTTAAATAATGAATTGAACTGATATCTGAAAAATTAAAGGAAATCGTATATTGATATACAATCATTCATTCCAACCAGTTATATATCTAAACGAAATATTAGTGTTTTGGTTTATCATGAAGAGTGTGTGAGTTTTGCTTCAAAATGACTATGGAAATTCAAAATAATGTGTTTGGAAAGAAGTCTCATGAAAAGACCATTCAAGAAACCCTGACAATACATGTGTTCTGAAGCAAGAAGTGATTAAAGTTGAAACAAATGCCTATTAATTTGTGAACTTGTGGATGAAATGTATATCCTATGATTTGCAAAAACTGAAGAAACAATAATGTACCAGTGTCGAATACAAATGAATGACAAATTACATATCATGTCCCATAGGAGTCTACTTGCATTGATGTTATACTGGGTCGGTTACTGTAGAATAATTAGGATATGTATGCACCATTCACTGAAGTTAGTTTTCAGTACTAGGAAACAAATATATATTTCAGGTGGATGAATATTTCTGATTATTATCTTGTGAAAAGTTGATTATAAATCCACATACATGAACAAGAATGAATTTAGAGAGTGTATATTAGACACATATATTTCATATTTTGAAAAATTTGGAGAGTATATCTATATCTATATCTATATCCACACACACACACACACACACACACACACACAACACTCACAGACATTAAAAAATACCAATATAAATGCCAATCGAAATTGATCAGTAAATATATATGATCCACAGATGCAAAAATATTTATTTTGCTGAACATGAGTTTATGTATAATGTTGTTTTACTAGGACGCTCTTCTATAGGTTGAATTTTCATTTCCAACAGCATTTAGGAGGAGTGCACTCTTCTCACAATTTGTATCTGCCAAGACAGCCACCTCACAAAAATGTACGTGTGATACCTGCTAGGATTCTATATATGCATATATATATATACATGTGTGAATAGGCTAAAGAAAAGGGAAACAAGAATTCACATATTTGTTAAGTTTAAAAACACATGGAGAATATGTCCATTAAAATTTGAATACATTTATAACTCCTACCTTAAATAATTCAAATGTCAAGTCCAACTATACAACATGTCTCCTCTGAAGTGCTTGTATTTCTATTGTGTTGGGTTAATTTTCCCCATTATATTAGGATGAATAGTCTGAGTCTACTAGGTATGGCTTAGTGTCAGGAATTCAGCATTTCAAATGGAAAATTGGAAAATGAATCCAATGTGTATGTAAATATATGCTGCACAAATATCCTCCCGTTCTCATCCAGAACAATGCTTTCACATTACCTTCACCCCAAGTAAGACACAATTAGAGGAGAAGAGTTACAAAATCAGTGAATACATACCTGGAATGGAAAATGATCAGGAGTTCACAACCTTGGAGGTGGTAGAGGAGTTTGCAAAACTAAGGGACAGGGTAAACACTCCACAAACATGGAGCTCTGCTGGCCTAAAAACTTTTTGAGAAACTGCCTCTGAGCTTCTGTACTTGAAATATATGTTGTTTTCATGAGATTTGGCTTCCTTTGTAGTGAGACCATCAAAGCTGGGTCTGCATCTATGTGACCTGGAGGACATGGTTTCTTATTTTCCAATGAACAAGATGAAGCAGTGCTGAATCCTCTCTTTGTAGGTAAACTGAGACCACTGGGTACTAAGTGTCTCCCCGTGTGGACACTGAAGCCATTTGGTCCTCCTCCACTTTTTGTGGTGTTTTTGCTGCTGCACTGTGAGTTTGGTATTTGTTTCCCGAAATACTAGGAACTAAACTGGGACACAGTGCTGGAGGGAGTTCTGTCACGTGTGGTGGGTCAGGGTCTGCAAGAGAATGCACCAACTAGGCTTCTATCTCTCACAGCTTGCCCAATTGACTCCATGTCCATATCAACCTGATTCTTAATTTTCCTCTGAAAACTCTCCATATAACAAGATGCCTTTACATATAAGGGTCTGCTGGCTGCACCATATCAGTTACAAGCCATTTGGAATCCAATGGTAGATCCACATGGCACTACCATGGATGTTTTATCAAACACCTCTCCACCACTGCTCTAGACCCACTACTCAGCAGACTCCAACTTACTGGCATCTCTGTTCTACACCATTTTTATGAAACTCAGTAAATCAAGGCACTGTCTGGTATACTCATGATCGGCAACAGGACATCCAATGTTTCTCCAGTGCCACCTGGTCATTGGAATTTCAAAAATTTCATGGTATTTATTTAGCCATTTTTCAAGCATGAAGTTGGAGGCACTGTGGGTTTCAATTCATTCAGCAAACATTAAATGGTGAGGAAGCTCATTTCAATGAAATCTCTGGAGAACCCTCACAGGCAAAGCTTCCCAAAGAGTGAACAAAAGGTCACATTAGGCCAGGCCCATTGAGGTCTACAATGTGAGGTCCATGTGTGTTTTGACTCTAAACTATGGCTGCCATTTCTTTAAGAATTATATAATGTGATATCCTTGCTGAGATTCCCAGGCCTCTGTGGAAATCCACCGGGGCCTAGGTCTCAGTTTCCAAGAGCGACTTTCATGCGTGGCCTCTTAAAATCCCAACAAAATTCATGCCAATGCTTCTCTGAGTTCAGTTTCAAATCCCAGTCTCTAAGGGGAATCACACCAGAGTTCAAGCCCACGTGGACCCAGTCATTTTTTCCAATGCCACACAAATGATCAAAATTAAAATCAAAACACTCCCACATGGCCCTCATCTTATTCCATATAGTCAATCATCTTAACCTCTGGCTGGAGGTTTCCATGAGGGGCGCAGCCCAAGACAGTGTCCAAAATCAGCTCGTTTGCCCCTCATTTTCCTAAAGTCAGGGTAGCCTGGACACAGTTTCTGTGAACCAGGATTGAACAAATAAGCCTGACGTTAATACTTCTGTGTTTCTCCAATTTGATGCCTACTGATTTTAGGTATCGATTCTTTAGGTGATTTCGAGTCATGCGAAAACACAAGCACCTCTGCAGGGCTTTGAAGAACTCATTTGACCCAAAGAATCCCTATTGTCATTTGATGGAGTGCAGGAACCTAACAGAGGAAGGAAAGAGACTTCATCCACAATGAATGATATTTTTGCCATTTTGGTTATGGAAGCTCACATGGGATCATTCTTAAGATCCATCAGGTTCTGTGAATCTAAGTCACAGCCACACACAGGTCCAAGAGGCTGATAAAGACACATCCCTTTCCAAAGCAATTAAGCAAAGAGCCACAGGTGAAGCCCATTCATTTCCATTTGAAAACTGTTTTCTTCAGGCTTCACAAAGTAGTGGCCTGAGGCAAAGACCTTCCTGACATTGAGTGCAACAAAACAATAAGTAAGCAAAAGGCCCAAAGCAGCGTTTCTGCACTGAGACTTTCCTGGTCACGCTGATATCTGAGTTGTTTGAGATTCTCGCCATTCTCTTCAGCTATCCAGTACATGGCCATGTCACAGAGCTTGGAGGTGGTACATATTTTGGACACAAATCCATGAGCCTATTCTGGAAAGTGTCCAGAATTCAGAAAGAAAACAACAACTTAGAAAGATAGCAGGTGTTGCACATCGATAAGACAAGCTGCAGTCCTTTCATATATTGGGCAGGATGAATTATGGGAAGATTTATACTAGACAGGACACACCCATTAATGCATTCTCTTTTCTAATGTCTACAACAACGAACACAGGGGATACACAGAAACAGAAAAACTCGCCGTGTCAAATGAGTTACTAGAAACTCTCCATTCCAAACCAAACAAACCTACTTTCCTATCTATTCTCAGAACATGAGACAAAACAACAAACCCACACCCACTCCCACAAAGGCACCTCCTTCCCCCAAGTAGGTCTGTGACTATCCGGAGTGTCCTCTGACCAGTGGGCCATACTATGTTCCCCCAAAATGGACTGTCTTCTCTCAGATCTTGTTTCATTGACCAACTCTGTGAAGATCTCAGGAAAAAGTGGTTAGACACTACCTGTTTTCTCAGGAAAAATCCATCTTCACAGCTGTCCTGGCATTTGGCCATCCTCACATCATTAGGTACCAAGAAAACTGACTGTCCTTGGTAAATCCAAACAAGTGAGCCCACTGGGACTGGGACTTTGACTGCCTCTGGGTGCCTGGCTTCTTGGATACCAAGTTCAGAGAGTTCCATCACCAAGGAAATGAGGTATGTCACATTCTTTGGAACTGAATGAGGTCCCTGCCTTGGCACCCACTTTGTCCAAACAGTTGCTTCCAAGGGTAACATAAGATGGAGGTTGCCCCTACTTCCTGTGACACTTTCATAAGGTAGAATGTATATCAACCATTGGCACCCGGGAACAGCTCTCCACTCATGCCTGGTTTGGTCCATCATCTCTTAAATAAGAAGAGAGAGGCAGATTCAGACACATCCCTTCATCCTGACCAGGTTCTTTTCCATGGAAGAGGATTTTGCTCTCTCTTGTGCTTCATACCTGCCTACAACTTCTCCAGGTATCATTTGTGCATGGACATTTGAGGTTCTCATCAGGTGGAAGGCCCCCAACTTTCCTGTATTGTAAGAACCACTCTGTCCCTGCTCTTCTGTAAATTGATTGAGGGAACAGTGTATACTTGGGGTTAAAAACAGGTTTCATTTGGGTTAGGAATGATTCTGTGCGATGAATAATGGTATTGGAAACATGCAATATTTACAAGAATATAGAGTTGAAATATAAGTATGAAAACAGAAATCAAGGTATGATTTGAAGCCCAGAATAGTGTTGCCCTTGATTGGGATACTTAGCTTTGAATTATGTTCTGCAAAGTTGTCTCAGATAATTCGATATACAATGGCATAGGACCTTGTAAATTGGATGATTGAATTTAGAAGAGAACATCCAGTCAAAAAGGGATATTCAGTAGGATTAGGAAGATAGTCGGTAGGTTTAGGAAGAAGAGTGAGTATAGGATTTGGACCAAAAGTTCTTTAGCAATAGACTTTCGGTTATAGAGTGAATGTAAATGTCAACACATATGAAGAGTCAGTCAGTATGTTGAACTGGGGAAAATATGTAGAAAAGCCGATATCAATAGAAACATTCTGAAATGAGGCAAAGTATAAAGTGAGTGATAGAATTAGACATTTTCAACAGGGTTGAGTTTGAATATATAAATTAGGAAAAAACAAATATGTAGTCACCAATAGAATTGACACTTGACAGCATTAGGCAACCTGGACATAGATGTTTTTAGAAATCCATGTTCACTTTCAATTTAGGCTTTGGTACAATCATAAGTGTGACCTTTCCATTTTTTGTCCAGAATATTACTGTGATAATGAGGTGACATGAGTATTTCTTACACCATTTCTGGGAGCAATATATTGAAGATGTAAAATTAGAATTGGTTGTACAAAGAGGTGTACCCTGTTTGTATGAACATAGAGAAAAAGCATGAATAGACCATACTGTGAATAAATAATATAACTTTTTTGAACTTTAAATAATGAATTGAACTGATATCTGAAAAATTAAAGGAAATCGTATATTGATATACAATCATTAATTCCAACCAGTTATTTATCTAATGGAAATATTAGTGTTTTCTTTTATCATGAAGAGTTTGTGAGTTTTGCTTCAAAATGATTATGGAAATTCAAAATAATGTGTTTGGTAAGAAGTCTCATGAAAAGACCAGTCAAGAAACCCTGACAATACATGTGTTCTGAAGCAAGAAGTGATTAAAGTTGAAACAAATGCCTATTAATTTGTGAACTTGTGTGTGAAATGTATATCCTATGATGTGCAAAAACTGAAGAAACAATAATGTAGCAGTGTCGAATACAAATGAATGCCAAATTCCATATCATGTCCCATAGGAGTCTACTTGCATTGATGTTAGACTGGGTCAGTTACTGTAGAATAATTAGGATATGTATGCACCATTCACTGAAGTTAGTTTTCAGTACTAGGAAACAAATATGTATTTCAGGTGCATGAATATTACTGATTATAATCTTGTGAAAAGTTGATTATAAATCCACATACATGAACAAGAATGAATTTAGAGAGTGTATATTAGACACATATATTTCATATTTTGAAAAATTTGGAGAGTATATCTATATCTATATATATATCTATATCTATACACACACACACACACACACACACACACACACACAACACTCACAGACATTAAAAAGTACCAATATAAATGCCAATCGAAATTCATCAGTAAATATATGTCATCCAGAAATGCAAAAATATTTATTTTACTGAATATGACTTTATGTATAACGTTGTTCGACTAGGACGGTCTCCTATAGGTTGAATTTTTATTTCCAACAGCATTTAGGAGGAGTGAACTCTTCTCACAATTTGTATCTGCTAAGAAAGCCACCTCACAAAATGTACATGTGATACCTGCTAGGATTCTATATATGCATATATATATACATGTGTGAATAGGCTAAAGAAAAGGGAAACAAGAATTCACATATTTGTTAAGTTTAAAAACACATGGAGAATATGTCCATTAAAATTTGAATACATTTATAACTCCTACCTTATATAATGCAAATGTCAAGTCCAACTATACAACATGTCTCCTCTGAAGTGCTTGTATTTCTATTGTATTGGGTTAATTTTCCCCATTATATTAGGATGAATAGTTTGAGTCTACTAGGTATGGCTTAGTGTCAGGAATTCAGCATTTCGAATGGAAAATTGGAAAATGAATCCAATGTGTATGTAAATATATGCTGCACAAATATCCTCCCGCTCTCATCCAGAAGAATGCCTTGACATTACCTTCACCCCAAGTAAGACACAATTAGAGGAAAAGAGTTACAAAATCAGTGAATAGATATCTGGAATGTAAAATGCTCAGGAGTTCACAACCTTGGAGGTGGTAGAGGAGTTTGCAAAACTAAGGGACAGGGTAAACACTCCACAAATATGGAGCTCTGCTGGCCTAAAAACTTTTTGAGAAACTGCCTCTGAGCTTCCGCCCTTGAAATATATGTTGTTTTCAGGAGATTTGTCTTCCTTTGTAGGGAGACCATCAAAGCTGGGTCTGCATCTATGTGACCTGGAGGACATGGTTTCTTATTTTCCAATGAACAAGAAGAAGCAGTGCTGAATCCACTCTTTGTAGGTAAACTGAGGCCACTGGGGACTAAGTTTCTCCCCGTGTGGACTGTAAAGCCATTTGGTCCTCCTCCACTTTTTGTGGTTTTTTTGCTGGTGCACTGTGAGTTTGGTATTTGTTTCACGAAATACTAGGAGCTAATCTGAAACAGAGTGCTGGAGGGAGTTCTGTCATGTGTGGTGGGTCAGGGTCTGCTAGAGAATGCACCAAATAAGCTTCGATCTCTCACAGCTTGCCCCATTTTCCCCTTGTCCATATCAACCTGATTCTTAATTTTCCTCTGAAAACTCTGCATATAACAAGATGGTTTTACATATAAGGGTCTGCTGGCTGTACCACGCCAGTTACAAGCCATTTGGAATCCAATGGTAGATCCACATGGCCCTACCACGGATGTTTTATCAAACACCTCCCCACCACAGCTCTAGACCCACTACTCAGCAGGCTCCAACTTACTGCCATCCTATTCTACACCATTTTCATGAAACTCCGTAAATCAAGGCACTGTCTGGTATACTCATGATCAGCAACAGGACATCCAATGTTTCTCCAGTGCCACCTGGTCATAGAAATTTCAAAAATTTCAGGGTATTTATCTAGCCATTTTTCAAGCATGAAGTTGGAGGCACTGTGGGTTTCAATTAATTCAGCAAACATTAAATGGTGATGAAGCTCATTTCAATGAAATCTCTGGAGAACTCTCACAGGCAAGGCTTTCCAAAGAGTGGTCAAAAGGTGACATTAGGCCAGGCCCATTGAGGTCTACAATGTGAGGTCCATGTGTGTTTTGACTCTCAAATATGGCTGCCATGTCTTTAAGAATAAAATCATGTGATATCCTTGCTGAGATTCCCAGGCCTCTTTGGAAATCCACCCGGGGCCTAGGTCTCAATTTCCAAGAGCGACTTTCATGCGTGGCCTCTTGAAATTCTAACAAAATTCATGGCAATGCTTCTCTGAGTTCAGTTCTAAAACCCAGTCTCTAAGGGGAATCACACCAGAGTTCAAGCCCACGTGGACCCAGTCATTTTTTCCAATGCCACACAAATGACCAAAATTAAAACCGAAACACTCCCACATGGCCCTCATCTTATTCCATATAGTAACTCATCTTAACCTCTGGCTGGAGGTTTCCATGAGGGGCGCAGCCCAAGACAGTGTCCAAAATCAGCTCGTTTTCCCCTCATTTGCCTAAAGTCAGGGTGGCCTGGACACCGTTTCTGTGAACCAGCAATGATCAAATAAGCCTGCCGTTAATACTTCTGTGTTTCTCCAATTTGAGGCCTACTGATTTCAGGAATAGATTCTTTATGTGATTTAAAGTTATTCGAAAACCCAAGCACCTCTGCAGAGATTTGAAGAACTCATTTGACTGAAAGAATCCCTATTCTCACTAGATGGAGTTCAGGAACCTAACAGAGGAAGGCAAGAGACTTCATCCACAATGAATGAATTTTGCCCTTATGGTTTTGGATGCACGCATGGGATCATTCTTTAGATTCATCAGGTGCTGAGAATCTAAGTCACAGCCAAACACATGGCCAAGAGGCTGATTCAGACACATCCATTCTCAAAGCAATGAAGCCAGAAGCCACAGGTGATGCCCATTCATTTGTATTTGAAAACTGTTTTCTTCAGGCTTCACAAAGGGGTGGCCTGAGGCAAAGACCTTCCTGACATTCAGTGCAACACAACAATTAGTAAGCAAATTGCCCAAAGCAGGGTTTCTGCACTGAGACTTTCCTGGTCACACTGATATCTGAGTTTTCTGAAATGCTCGCCATTCTCTTCAGCTATCCATTACATGGACATGTCACAGAGCTTGGAGGTGGTACATATTTTGGACACAAAACCATGAGCCTATTCTGGAGAGTGGCCAGAATTCAGGAAGAAAACAGCATCTTAGAAAGATAGTAGGTGTTGCACATCGATAAGACAAGCTGCAGTCCATTCATATATTGGGCAGGATGAATTATGGGAAGATTTATACTAGACAGGACACATCAATTAATGCATTCTCTTTTTAATGTCTACAACAACGGACACATTGGGATACACCGAAACAGAAACACTCGCCTTGTCAAACAACTTACTAGAAACTGTCCACTACAAACCAAACAAACCGCCTTTCCTACCTATTCTCAGAACATGAGACAAAACAACAAACCCACACCCACTCCCACAAAGGCACCTCCTTACCCCAAGTAGGTCTGTGACTATCCGGAGTTTCCTCTGACTGCGGGCCATACTATGTTCCCCCGAAATGGCCTGTCTTCTCTCAGATCTTGTTTCCTTGTTCAACTCTGTGTAGTTGTCAGGAAAAAGTGGTTAGCCACTACCTGCTTTCTCAGGAAAGGTCCCTCTTTAGAGTTCTCCTGGCATTAGGCCATCCTCACATCAGTAGGTACCAAGAAAACTGACTCTGTCCTTGGTAAATCCAAACAAGTGAGCCCACTGGGACTGGGACTGGGACTGCCTCTGGGTGCCTGGCTTCTTGGATACAAATTTCAGAGAGTTCCATCACCAAGGAAATGAGGTATGTCACATTCTTTGGAACTGAATGAGGTCACTGCCTTGGCAACCACTTTGTCCTAACTGTTGCTTCCAAGGGTCCCATGAGATGGAGGCTTCCCCTACTTCCTGTGACACTTTCACAAGGTAGAATGGTATATCAACCATAGGCACCCAGGAACAGCTCTCCACACAGGCCTGGTTTGGTCCATCTTCTCTACAATAAAAAGAGAGAGGCTGATTCAGACACATCCCTTCATCCTGACCAGGTTATTTGCCATGGAAGATGACTTTTGCTCACTCAGGTCCTTCATACCTGCCTACAACTTCTCCAGGTATCATTTCTGCATGGACCTTTGAGGTTCTCAGCAGGTGGAAGATCCCATAATTTCCTGTATTGTAAGAACCACTCTGTCCCTGCTTTTCTGTAAAATGAGATTGAGGGAACAGTGTGCGCTTAGGGTTAATAACAGGTTTGATTTGGGTTATGAATCATTCTGTGTGATGAATAATGGTATTGGGAACCTGTGATATTTACAAGAATATAGATGTGAAATAATAGTATGAAAACAAAAATCTAGGTATGATTTGAAGCCCAGAAGGGTTTTCCCCTTGATTGGGATACTTAGCTTTGAATTATGTTCTGCAAAGATGTCTCAGATAATTCGATATACAAGGGAGTAGGACCTTGTACCTATGATGATTGAATTTAGAAGAGAACATCCAGGCAAAAAGTGATAATCGTTAGGATTAGGAAGATAGTCGATAGCTTTAGGAAGAAGAGTGAGTATAGGATTTGGACCAAACGTTCTTTACCAGTAGGGTTTCCGTTATGGAGTGAATGTAGATGTCAGTACATATGAAGAGTCAGTCACTATGGTGAACTGGGGAAAATATGTAGAAAAGCAGATATCAATAGAATCATTACAAAATCAGGCAAAGTATAAAGTGAGTGATAGAATTAGTCATTTTCAACAGGGTTGAGTTTGAATATATAAATTAGATGGAAACAAATATGTAGTCACCAACAGGATTGACAATTGATAGCATTAGGCAACCTGGACATGGATGTTTTTAGTAATCTATGTTCACTTTCCATTTAGGCTTTGGTACAATCATAAGAGTGACCTTTCCATTTTTTGTCCAGAATATTACTGTGATAATGAGGTGACATGAGTATTTCTTTCACCATTTCTGGGAGCAATATATTGAATATTTAAAATTAGAATTGGGGGTACAAAGAGGTGTACCCTGTGTCTATGAACGTAGAGATAAAGCATGAATAGAACATACTGTGACTAAATAATACAACTTTTTTGAACTTTAAATAATGAATTGAATTGATATCTGAAAAATTAAAGGAAATCATATATTGATACACAATCATTCATTCCAACCAGTTATATATCTCATGGAAATATTAGTGTTTTGGTTTATCATGAAGAGTGTGTGAGTTTTGCTTCAAAAGTGATTATGGAAATCTAAAATAATGTGTTTGGAAAGAAGTCTCATGAAAAGACCTGTCAAGAAACCCTGACAATACTTGTGTTCTGAAGCAAGAAGTGATTAAAGTTGAAACAAATGCCTATAAATTTGTGAACTTGTGGATGAAGTGTATAACTTAAAATGTGCAAAAACTGAAGAAATAATAATGTACCATTGTTGAATACATATGAACGTCAAATTACATATCATGTCCCATAGGAGTCTACTTGCATTGATGTTAGACTGGGTGCGTTTCTGTAGAATAATGAGGATTTGTATGCCCCATTCACTGAAGTTAGTTTTCAGTACTAGGAAACAATTATGTATTTCAGGTGGATGAATATTTCTGATTATAATCTTGTGAAAAGTTGATTATAAATCCACATACATGAACATGAATGAATTTAGAGGGTTTACATTAGACACATATATTTTATATTTTGAAACATCTGCAGAGTGTACAGATATATTATACACACACACACAAAAAAACACTCACATACATTTAATAGTAGCAATATATATGCGAATCGAAATTCATCAGTAAATATATATCATCCACAGATGCAAAAATATTTATTTTACTGAACATGAATTTATGCATAATGTTCTTCTACTAGGAAGCTCCCCTATAGGTTGAATTTTCAGTTCCAACAGCGTTTAGGAGGAGTGAACTCTTCTCACAGTTTGTATATGCCAATCAGCCACCTCAAAAATGTACGTGTGATACCTGGTAGGATTCTATATGTGCATATAAATATACAAGTGTGAATAGGCTAAAGAGAAAGGGAAACAAGAATTCTCGTATTTTTTAAGTTTAAAAACTCAGGGAGAACTTCTTCGATTAAAAATTGACTAGATTTATAACTTTTACCTTATATAATGCAAAACTCAAGTCCAACTATACAACATGCCTCCAATGAACTGCTTGTATTTCTATAGGTTTGGCTTATTTTTCTCTATCATATTAGGATGAGTTGTCTGAGTCTAGTAGGTATGGGTTAGTGTCAGGGATTCAATATTTCAAAATGAAAATTGGAAAATGAATCCAATTTGTATGCATATATATGCTGCACAAATATCCTCCCACTCTCATCCAGAACAATGCCTTGACATTACCTTCACCCCAAGTAAGACAAAATTATAGGAGAAGAGTTAGAAAATCAGTGAACACATATCTGGAATGGAAAATGCTCAGGAGTTCACAACCTTGGAGGTTGTAGAGGAGTTTCCAAAAGCAAGGGATAGGGTAAACACTCCACAAACATGGAGCTCTGCTGGCCTAAAAGATTTTTGAGAAACTGCCTCTGAGATAGGGCACTTGAAATATATGTTGTTTTCAGGAGATTTGGCTTTCTTTGTAGTGAGACCATCAAAGCTGGGTCTGCATCTATGAGACCTGGAAGACATTGTTTCTGATATTTCAATGAACATGAGGCAGCAGTGCTGATATTTTTCTTTTTAAGTAAACTGTGGCCTCTGGGGTCTAAGTGTCTCCCCGTTGAACTGTGAAGCCATTTGGCCCTCCTACACTTTTTGTGGGGTTTTTCCTGCTGCACTGGTAGTTTGGTATTTGCTTCATAAAATAGAAGGAGTTCAACTGGGACACAGTGCAGGAGGGAGTTCTATCACGTGTGGTGGGTCAGGGACAGCAGAAAAATGCACCAACCAATCTTCTATCCCTCAAAGCTTGCCCCATTGCATCCTTGTCCATAGCAACCTGATTCTGAACATTGCCCTGAATCCTCTCCATATAACAAGATGCCTTTACTTATAAGGGTCTGCTGGCTGCACCATGTAAGCCACAAGCCATTTGTAAGCCAATGGAAGATCCAAATTGCTCCAACACAGAAGTTTTATCACACTCCTGCCCACCACAACTCTAGGCCCACTTCTCAGGAGGCTGCAACTTACTGGGACCTCTGTTCTACACCATTTTCATAAAACCCAGTCAAGCAAGGCACTGTCAGGTACATCCATGTTCAGCAGCAGGACATCCAAAGGTTCTCTAGTGCAACCTAGTCGTGGGAATTTCAAAAAATTCACGGTATTTATCTAGAAATTTTTCAAGGATGAAGTTGGAGGCACTGTGGGTTTCAATTTATTCAGGAACCATTAAATGGAGAGGAAGATTATTTCAATGAAAGCTCTGGAGAACCCTCACAGGCAAGGCTTCTCAAAGAGTGGACAAAAGGTCACATTTAGCCAGGCCCATTGAGGTCTACAATGTGAGGTCCATGTGTGTTTTGACTCTCAAATATGGCTGCCAAGTCTTTCGAATGAAATCATGTGATACCTTGGCTGAGATTCCCAGTTCTCTGTGCAAAGCCACTCTGGCGCTAGTTCTCAGTTTCCAAGGGTGACTCTCATACATGGCCTCTTTAATCCCAACACAATACATGGCAATACTTTTCTGAGGTCAGATTCTGAACTCAGTCTCTAAGGGGAATCACACCAAAGTTCAAGCCCAGGTAGACCCAGTTATGTCTTCCAACTGCCACACAAATATCCACAATTAAATCCAAAACACTCCCACATGTCACTCATCTTTTCTAAATACACACTCATCATAACCTCTGGCTGGAGGTTTCCATGAGGGGTGCGGCCCAAGACAGTGTCCAAAATAACCACCCTTGCCCCTCATTTGCCTAAAATCAGGGTGGCCTGGACATCCTTCCAGTGAACCAGGAGTGATCAAATTGGCCGGCCATTAAGATGGCACTGCTTCTCCAATTTGAAGCCTACTGACTGTGGGGCTTAGAGTCTTTATGTGATTTGGAGTCATGAGAAAAATCAAGCACTTATGGGCTATCCTCTGCAGGGTTTTGAGGAACACATTTGAACCAAATGATCACTATTCTCACTTGATGAAGGTCAGGAACCTTACAGAGGAATGTGAGAGACTTCATCCAAAATGAATGCTCTTTTGTCCATTTTGGTTTTGGATGCACACATGGGATCTTTCTTTAGATCCATCAGGTGATAAAAATCTAAGCCGCAGCCTCACACAGGGCCAAAAAGCTGATTCAGACACATCCTTTTCCAAAGCAATTAAGCAAAGAGCCAGAGGTGATGCCCTTTCATTTCTGTTTGAAAACTATTTCTTTTGGCTCTACAAAGGTGTGGCCTGAGGCAAAGATGTTCCGGACATTCAGGGCAACAGAACAATTGGTAAGCAAAAGGCCCAAAGCAGGGTTTCTCCATTAGAATTTTCTGGTCACACTCATATCTGAGTTTTCTGAGATTCTCCCATTCCCTTCAGCTATCCAGTACATGGCCAAGTCTCAGAGCTTGGAGGTGGTACATATTTTGGACACAAAAAAAATTAGCCTATTCTGGGAAATTGGCCAGGATTCAGGAAGAAAACAGGAACTTAGCAAGATTGTAGGAGTTGCCCACGCATAAGTCAAGCCACAGTCCATTCATAAATTGGGCAAGATGAATCTTGGGAAGCTTTCTACTAGTCAGGACACATACAATGATTCATTCTCTTTTCTAATGTCTAAAACCCCGGACACAGTGGGATACACAGACATAGAGACACTGGCCTTGTCAAACGACTTACCAGAAACAGTTCACTCCAAAACAAATAAACTGCCTTTCCTACCTATTCTCAGAACATGAGACAAAACCTCAAACCTACACCCACACACACAAAGGCAGCTCCTTCCCCCAAGTAGGTCTGTGACTATCAGGAGTGTCCTCTGACTGGTGGGCCATACTATGTTCTGATGAAATCGCCTGTCCTGTGTCAGATATGGTCTCATTGGCCCAATCTGTGAAGTTGGGCTGTGAGCCACTACCTGCTTTCTCAGGAAAGGCCTCTCTTCAGAGCTTTCCTGACATTTGTCCATCCTCACATCAGTAGATACTCAGAAAGACTGACTCTGTCCTTGTTAAATCCAAACAAGTGAGACCACTGGGACTGGGAATGGGACTGGCTCTGCGTGCCTGGCTTCCCGGATCCCAAGTTCAGAGAGTTTCATCACCAAGGAAGTGAGGTGAGATTAATCTCTTCAGGAATTTAATGAGGTCACTGCCTTGGCAACCACTTTGTCCTAACAGTTGCTTCCAATAGTACTATGAGATGGAGGCAGCCCTTACTTCCTGTGACACTTTCAAAAGTTAGAATGGTATATCAACCATAGGCACCCAGGAACAGCTCTCCACACATGCCTGGTATGGTCCATCTTCTCTACATTAAGAAGAGAGAGGCTTATTCAGACAAAACCCTTCATCTTGGAAAGGTTGTTTGAGATGGAAGATAACTTTTTCTCTCTCAGGTCCTTCATAGCTGCCTAATCTTCTCCAGGGATCAAACCTGCATGGACCTTTGAGGTTCTCAGCAGGAGGCAGATCCCCTACATTCCTGTATTGTAAGACGAACTCTGTCCCTGCTCTTCTGTAAAGTTAGGTTGAGGGAAGAGTGTATGGTTAGGGTTATTAACATGTTTGATTTGGATTACGAATCCTTCTGCAGGATGATTAATAGTATTGGGAACCTGTGATATTTATAAGATTATAGAGGTGAAATATAAGTATGAAAACAGAAATGTTGGTAAGATTTGAAGCCCAGAAGGGCATTAGGCCCTTGATTGGGATACTTAGCTTTTAATTACGTTCTACACAGATGTCTCAGATAAATTGATAATCAATGGCATAGGACCTTATACCTTGGATGTTTGATTTTAGAAGAGAACATCCACTCAAATTGAGATAGTCGGTGGGATTAGGAAGATAGTCGGTAGGTTTATAAAAAATGAGTGAGTATAAAAATTGGACAAAAAGTTCTGTAGCATTAGGGTTTCGGTTATAGAGTGAATATAAATGTCAGCACATGTGAAGAGTCAGTCACAATGATTAACTGGGGAAAATATGTAGGAAGGAAAATATCAATAGAGACATTACGAAATGAGGCAATTATATAGTGAGTGATAGGATTAGACATTTTCAACAGGGTTGAGATTTAATACATAATCTTAGGAAGAAACAAATATGTAGTCACCAATAGGAATGACATTTGAAAGCATTAGGCAACCTGGACATGGATGTTTTTAGTAAGCCATGTTCACTTTCAATTTAGGATTTGGTACAATCATAAGTGTGACCTTTGCATTTTGTGCCCAGAAAATTATTGTGATCAAATATATATGTAGATCATATGATGTGTGTATTTCTTCCACCATTTCTGGGAGCAATATTTGAGGACACATAAATTAGTATTGTGGGTACCAAGTGGTGTACCCTGTGTCAATGAATATAGAGATAATGCATGAATAGACCATAGTGTGAATAAATAATATAACTTTTTTCTCTTTAAATAATGGATTGAATTGATATCTTAAAATATATAGGAAATCATATATTG
This sequence comes from Callospermophilus lateralis, assembly GCF_048772815.1. NCBI lineage: Eukaryota > Metazoa > Chordata > Mammalia > Rodentia > Sciuridae > Callospermophilus > Callospermophilus lateralis. The sequence continues at coordinate 41,904 of NW_027515125.1, forward strand.
ACATACAATCATTCACTCCAACCAGTTACATATATAATGGTAATCTTAGGGTTATTGTTTATCATGAAGTGTGTGTGAGTTTTGTTTCAAAAGTGTTTATGGAAATCGAAAATAATGTGTTTGGAAAGAAGTCTCATGAAAAGACCAGTCAAGAAATATGGAGGAATCCATGTGTTCTGAAGCTGGAATTGATTGAAAGTGAAACAAATGCCTATAACTTTCCTAAATTGTGGATGAAATATATATCCTGTGATGTGCATAAACTGATGAAATAGTAATGTACCAGTGTTGAATAAAAATGAAGGTCAAAGTACACATCATGTCCCATAGGAATCTACTTGCATTGATGTTAAACTGGGTCAGTTACTGTAGAAATATTAGGATTGCATGCATTATTCACCGTAGTTAGTTTTATTTCATTTTTATTTATGGTTGTTCAAAACATTACATAGTTGTTGTTATAACATATTTCACACTTTGATTCAAGTGCGCTATAAACTCCCATTTTTACCCCGTGTACAGATTACAGAATCACATCAGTTACACATCTATTGATTCACATATTGCCATACTAGTGTCTATTGAATTCTGCTGCCTTTCCTATCCTCTACTATCCCCCCTCCCCTCCCCGCCCCTCCCCTCTTCTCTCTCTACCCCCTCTACTGTAATAAATTTGTCCCCCTTGTATTATTTTTCTCTTTCCCCTCACTTTCTCTTGTATGTAATTTTGTATAACCCTGAGGGTCTCCTTCCAATTCCATGCAATTTTCCTTCTCTCTCCCTTTCCTTACCACCTCTCATCCCGCTTTAATGTTAATCATCTTGTCATGCTCTTCGTCTCTCCTCTGTTCTTAGTTACTCTCCTTATATCAAAGATGACATTTGGCATTTGTTTTTTAAGGATTGGTTAGCTTCACTTAGCATAATCTGCTGTAATGCCATCCATTTCCCTCCAAATTCTATGATTTTTTTTAATTTTTCAATGCAGAGTAATACTCCATTGTGTATAAATGCCACAGTATTTTATCCATTCTTTCATTGAAGGTTATCTAAGTTGGTTTCACAGTCTTGCTGTTGTGAATTGTTCTGCTATGAACATCGATGTAGCAGTGTCCCTGTAGCATGCTGTTTTTAGGTCTTTAGTGAATAGACTGAGTAGGGGAATAGCTGGGTCAAATGGTGGTTCCATTCCCAGCTTTCCAAGAAATTTTCATACTGCTTTCCAAATTGGCTGCACCAATTTGCAGTCCCACCAGCAATGTAGAAGTGTACCTGTTTCCCCACATCATTGCCAGAACTTGTTGTTTGACTTCATAATGGCTGCCAATCTTACTGGAGTGAGATGGTATCTTAGGGTGGTTTCGATTTGCATTTCTCTGACTGCTGGAGATGGTGAGCATTTTTTCATGTACTTGTTGATTGATTGTAAGTCCTCATCTGATAAGTGTCTGTTGAGGTCCTCAGCCCATTTGTTGATTGGGTTCTTTGTTATCTTATTGTCTAATTTTTTGAGTTTTTTGTATACTCTGGATATTAGGGCTCTATCTGAAGTGTGAGGAGTAAAGATTTCTTCCCAGGATGTAGGCTCCCTATTTACCTCTCTTATTGTTTCTTTTGCTGAGAAAAAACTTTTTAGTTTGAGTAAGTCCCATTTGTTGATTCTAGTTATTAACTCTTGTGCTATGGGTGTCCTATTGTGGAATTTGGAGCCCGACCCCACAGTATGTACATCGTAAGCAAATTTTTCTTCTATCAGACACTGTGTCTCTGATTTGATATCAAGCTCCTTGATCCATTTTGAGTTAACTTTTGTGCATGGCAAGAGAAAGGGATTCAGTTTCAATTTGTTACATATGGATTTCCAGTTTTCCCAACACCATTTGTTGAAGATGCTATCCTTCCTCCATTGCATGCTTTTAGCCCCTTTATCAAATATAAGATAGTTGTAGTTTTGTGGATTGGTTTCTGTGTCCTCTATTCAGTACCATTGGTCCACAAGCCTGTTTTGGTACCAGTACCATGCTATTGTTGTTACTATTGCTCTGTAGTATAGTGTGAAGTCTGGTATCGCTCTACCGCCTGATTCACACTTCCTGCCTAGCATTGTTTTTGCTATTCTGGAACTTTTATTTTTCCATATGTATTTCATGATTGCTTTCTTTATTTCTACAAGAAATGCCTTTGGGATTTGATTGGCATTGCATTAAACCTATAGAGAAATTTTGGTAATATCACCATTTTGATGATGTTAGTTCTGCCTTTCCATGAACAGGGTATATTTTTACATCTTCTAAGATCTTCTTATATTTCTCTCTTTAGGGTTGTGTAGTTTTCATTGTATGAGACTTTCCCCTCTTTTGTTAGATTGATTCTCATCTTTTTTTTTTTTAGGATATTGTGAATGGAGTGGTTGTTCTCATTTCCATTTCAGAGGATTTGTCCCTGATATAGAGGAATGCCTTTGATTTATGCGTGTTGATTTTATATCCTGCCACTTTGCTGCATTCATTTATTAGCTCTATTAGTTTCTTTGTAGACCCTTTTGGGTCTGCTAGGTATAGAATCATGTCATCTGCAATAGTAATAATTTAAGTTGTTCTTTTCCTATTTTTATGCCTTTAATTTCTTCCGTCTGTCTAATTGCTCTGGCCAGTGTTTCGAGAACTGTATTGAACAGAAGTAGTGAGAGAGGGCATCCCATTCTTGTTCCAGATTTTAGAGGGAATGCCTTCAATTTTTCTAGATTCAGAATGATGCTAGCTTGAGGATTAGCATAGATTGCTTTTACAATATTGAGGTATGATCCTGTTATTCCTAGTTTTTCTAGAGTTTTGAAGATAAAGGGATGCTGTACTTTGTCGAATGCTTTTTGTGCATCTATCGAGATGATCATATGGTTCTTATTTTTAAGTCTATTGATGTGGTGAATAACATTTATTGATTTTCGTATATTGAACAAGCCTTGCATTCCATGGATGAATCCTACTTGATCATGGTGCACAATTTTTTTAATATGTTTTTGTATCTGATTCACCAGAATTTAATTAGGGATTTTTGCATTTAGATTCCTTAGGGATATTGGTCTGTAGTTTTCTTTGTTTGAAGTGTTTATGTCTGGTGTAGAAATCAGGGTGATATTGGCCTGGTAGAATGAATTTGGAAGATCTCCCTCTTTTTCAATTTCCTGAAATAGCTTGAAAAGTATTGGTATTAGTTCATATTTAAAGGGTTTGTAAAACTCTGCTGTATACCCATACTGTCCTGGTCTTTCCTTAGTTGGTAATCTTTGGATGGTTTCTTCTATTTCCTCAATTGATACTGGTCTGTTTAGGTTGTCTATATCCTCCTGACTCAATCTGGACAGATCATATGACTTAAGAAATTTTTCGATGCTTTCACTATCTTCTATTATATTGGAGTATAACGAATCAAATTAATTTCTGATTATCTTCTGTATTTCAGAAATATCTGCTGTGATTGCCAGGGGGTGACAAATAACTTGTGTAGATTGATACAGCAGGAATGGAAGCCGTTTATTGTAGCATCTGAGCGATATTTATACATTTTATATAGCTTATCTAATTAGCATAAAATAGATCCAGCAGTGAACCAATAAGGAATCTCCACACTTAATGGCTTGCTTTTGTTACTTCACAAACCACTCTCTATGGTATTTTTCCAGGCGCCATCCAGACTTGTTTACAGACCCTAACATTTCTCTGGCAAAATACCAGGTGCCATCCTGACTTGTTTATATACCTTAACATGTGATGTTGCCCTTTTCATCCCGTATGCTAGTAATTTGAGTTTTCTCTCTTCTTCTCTTCATTAGCATGGCTAAGGGTCTGTCGATTTTATTTATTTTTTCAAAGAACCAACTTTTAGTTTTCTCAATTTTTTCAATTGTTTCTTTTGTTTCGATTTCATTAATTTCAGCTTTGATTTTAATTAAATCTTACCTTCTACTTATTTTGCTGTTGTTTTCCTCTTCTTTTTCTAGGATTCTGAGATGAAGTATGACATCATTTATTTGTTTTGTTTTTTTTTCTTTTTTTAAGGAATGAAATCCAAGCAATGAATTTTCCTCTTAGAACGGATTTCAGTGTGTCCCATAGATTCTGATATGTTGTGCCTGTGTTTTCATTTATCTCTAAGAATTTTTTAATTTCCTCCTTGATGTCTTCTATAACCCATTGATCATTCAGTAACCTATTGTTCATTCTCCAAGTGATGCATGATTTTTCCTTCCTTCGTTTATCATTGATTTTTAGTTTATATTAGATTATGATCAGATAAGTTGCATGGTATTATCTCTACTTCTTTATATTGTCTAAGAATTGCCCTGTGACATAATATATGATCTATTTTTGAGAAGGATCCATGTGCTGCTGAGGAAAAATGTAACTGCTTGATGTTGAGGAGTATATTCGATATATGTCAATTAAGTCTAGGTTATTAATTGTGTTATTGAGTTCTATAGTTTTCTATTTCAACTTTTGTTTGGAAGACCTGTCCAGTGGTGAGAGAGGTGTGTTGAAGTCTCCCATGATTATTGTATGGTGGTCTATTAGACTCTTGATCTTGAGAAAAGTTTGTTTGATGGACATAGCTGCACCATTGTTTGGGGCATATATATATTTATAATGGTTATGTCTTGTTGGTGTATGGTTCTCTTGAGCAGTATGTAGTGTCCCTCTTTATCCCTTTTGATTAACTTTGGCTTGAAATCTATTTTATTTGATATGAGTATGGACACTCCTGCTTGTTTCCGAAGTCCATATAAGTGATATGATTTTTCCCAACCTTTCACCTTCAGTCTATGTATGTCTTTTCCTATCAAATGCATCTCCTGTAGGCAGCATATTATTGGGTCTTGTGTTGTGATCCATTCTACTAGCCTGTGTCTCTTAATTGGTGAGTTTAAGCCATTAACATTTACGGTTATTATTGAGATAATGGTTGTTCTTCCAGCCCTATTTGTTTATTTATGTTATTAAACATGGATTGTTTTCTACATTGATTATTTCCGCCTTTTACTGTACTACCTCCCACTGTTGGTTTTTATTGTTATTTTCCATTTCCTCTTCCTGTAATATTTTGCCGATGATGTTTTGAAGAGATGGTTTTCTAGCTACAATTTATTTTAACTTTTTTTTTAACATAGAAGGTTATGATTTTATCTTCCATCCTGATGCTTAATTTCACTGGATACACAATTCTTGGTTGGAATCAATTTTCTTTCAGTGTTTGAAAAATGTTAATCCAGGATCTTTTAGCTTTCAGAGTCTGTGTTGAAAGATCAGCTGTTATCCTGATTGGTTTACCCCTAAATGTAATCTGCTTTTTTTTTCTCTTGTAGCATTTAAAATTCTCTCCTTATTGTGTACGTTGGGCATCTTCATTATAATGTGTCTAGGTGTGGATCTCTTATGATTTTGCACATTCGGCGTCCTGTAGGCTTCTAGGACTTGGGAGTCAGTCTGATTCTTCAAGTCTGGGAAGTTTTCTCGTATTATTTCATTGAATACATTGCTCATTGCTTTGGTTTGGACCTCTATACCTTCCTGTATTCCAATGACTCTTAAGTTTGGTCTCTTTATGTTATCCCGTATTTCTTGGATATTCTGTTGATGGTTTCTTAACAGTCTTGCTGAGCTGTCTATGTTCTTTTCAAGTTGGAATACTTTGTCTTCATTGTCTGATGTTCTATCTTCTAAGTGTTCTACTCTGCTGGTAGTATTCTCAATTGAGTTTTTAAGTTGATTTATTGCTTTCTGCATTTCTAGGATTTCTGTTTGTTATTTTTTACAACCTCTATCTCCCTGTATAGCTGATCTTTTGCTTCTTGGATTTGTTTATGTAATTCATTGTCGAAGTGATTTTTCATTGTCTGATTTTGCTGTCTAATGTCTTCCTTGAGACTCCAGATCATCTGAAGCATGTATATCCTGAGTTCTTTATCTGACATTCCATTTACTGCAGCTATTACCTCTTCTAAAGTTGTGCTGACCTGCATTGCTTGTGGTCCTTTTTTCCTTGTCTTATCATACTGCTCGCTTTTCTTTCTGCTTGGTGAAACTGTTGTGATTTTGAAATTTTCCTCCTATATATTTATATTGCTCTTGTATAGTTGCAAAGTCTCCCTTGCATGGGCGCAGGGGGGCTGTGCTGCTCCTCCAATTAGGGTGATCTAACTACCTTGCTGACGGGCCGCTGGGCTTGTTTTCCTGATCGGTTGCAGGTCTGCCTACCATGCAGGCGCGGGAGGCGGCTCTGCTCTGCCCCTCCTCCAATTGGTGTCACGTGTCTACCAGGCCCGTGGACCCCTGGGGTGTTCTGCCGATCAGTCGCAGGTCTGCCTACCTTGTAGGTGCTGGCGGCGGCTCTGCTCTGCCCCTACTCCAATTGGGGTGACGTGACTACCATGCAGGTGTGTTGCTGGGCCTGTTCCGCCAGTTTGTCGCAGGTCTGCCTACCTTGCGGGCACGGGCAACGGATCTGCTCTGCTCCTATTCCAAATGGGGTGAAGTGTCTGCCGCTCCGGCAGGGCGATGGGCCTCTTCTGCCAGTCAGGTGCAGGTGTGCCTACCTTGCGGGTGCGGGTGATGGCTCTGCTCTGCCACTACTCCATTTGGGGGGTCGTGACTACCATGCCGGCAGGTTGTTGGGCCTGTTCTGGGTGCGGGCGAAGGCTCTGCTCTGCCCCTACTAATATTGGGGTGACCTGACTACCATGCCGGTGGGCCACTGGGATTGTACTAGGTGAGGGAGAAGGCTCTGCTCTGCAACTATTCCAATTCGGGTGATTTGACTACCATGCCTGCGGGTCACTGGGCCTGTTCTGGGCAAGGGCGGCGGCTCTGCTCTGCCTCTATTCCAATTGGGGTGACGTGACTACCATGCAGGTGTGTCGCTGGGCCTGTTCCGGGCGTGGGCGGCGGCTCTGCTCTGCCCCTCTGGCTTGATGACAAAGTGAGAGAGACCCGGGTGTTTGTGACTCACTTTCTTTACCAGGAGACCAACCGTTTCTGTCACTGATGGTATCAATGAAGTTATCTCCTCTGCTGCTTTCTGATGACATCAGATCTCTGCCATGTTGGTATCCCATGCAAAAGGCAGCATTTTGTTCCCTTTGCTGGGTGACTAAAGCAATGGGTGAGTTCTGACCGGCACTCACAAGCCCCGTCTCAATCCTGTTGCACTCCCTATGAAGGCTCGGTTGATATTTACCTCCACAGTATTCAGCAAGACCCGGACCGAGAAGCAGTTTCCGCAGGTTCTTTAGCCCAGGGCCAGATCAGTTCCGGGAGGCGGAATTCGGCCGCTCTGGGCTCGGTGTATGTTCTAATAGAAGCAGGCTCCAAGACGCAGTTTCTGCGGGTTCTCTAGCACTGAGCCTGAGTAATTTGTCTGCAAGACAAAGGTGAATGGCATCCTGAAATTACCGGTTCTATAGCTGAATAAGCTGCGATCAGTCGAAAACAGGGATGGTGACGTCACCTCTGAAAGATGGTGGCCGCTGGGTTCCTCTGTGGTCTGACTGGTGCGGAGAAACGAGTTGGACTGCATGCTTCCCCGTCTCAAACCCAGAATTCAGCACTGAGCACAGTAATTGCATACCTGGCAGGAGCCCACAGTATCTGCACCACTGTATATTTGCGTTGCTATCTCGTCGTTTCCCAGCACGCACCACAGACTCTAGCCACAGAGCGATTTCCTGAATAAGCCATATGACCTTCTGTGAGGACAAATCACTCGCGTTTGAGTTCCCGTAGCTGATCCTCGTGAGATGGAAATTAGTACACTAGGTTTTGGAGAACCACAATTTTGCTGGAAATTCCTAACAAGATAGGTTTTAGCCATTCTAACTCGTCATTCTCCCGCACAGTGATGCGGTATATGGGGGTGATGCACTCCCTTCGCAGCCATCATATGATCCCCTGAAGTTAGTTTTCAGTACTAGGAAACAAATAAGTATTTCAGGTGGATAAATATTTCTGAGAAAAATCTTTTGAAAAGTTGATTATAAATCCACATACATGAATATGAATGAATTTAGGGAGTGTATAATAAGAAAAATATACTTCATATTTTGAAAAATCTGCAGAGTGAAAAAAAAAATATATATATATATATGTATATATATACATACACACAGAGACATTAAAAAAGTAGCATTATGTATGCCAATCGAAATTCACCATGAAATATATATCATCCACAGATCCAAAAATATTCATTTTAATGAACATGGATTTATGTCGTTCAACTAAGAAGCTCACCCGTATCTTGAATTTTCGGTTCCAACAGCATTTAGTAGGAGTGATCTCTTCTCACAATTTGTATCTGCCAAGCCAGCCACCTCACAAAATGTACGAGTTATACCAGGTAGAATTCGATATGTGCATATAAAAATACATGTGATGAATAGGCTACAGAGAAAGGGAGACAGTTATTCACATATTTGTTAACTTTTAAAACACATGGAGGACTATTTCAATTAAAATTCGCTAGATTTATAACACCTACCATTTATCATACGAAAGGCAAGTCCAACTATACACCATGCCTCCTGTGAACCTCTTGTATTTCTATTCTGTTTGGGTTATTTTTCTCCATAATATTAGGATTAGAAGTCAAAGTCTATTAGGGTATGTGTTAGTGTCAGGGATTCAGTATTTCGATAGGAAAATTTGAAAATGTATCCAATGTATATGCAAATATGTGCTACACAAAAAACTTCCCACTCTCATTCATAACAATGCCTTGACATTACCTTCGCCCCACATAAGACACAATTAGAGGAGAGGAGTTAGAAAATCTGTGAATACATATGTGGAATGGAAAATGCTCAGGAGTTCACAATTTGGAGGTGGTAGAGGAGTTTCCAAAAGTAAGGGACAGGGTAAACACTCCACAAACATGAAGTTCTGCCAGCCTGACATCTGGAGAAACTGCCTCTAAGGTTGGGCAATGAAATATATGCTGTTGTCAGGAGCATTAGCTTCATTTGAAGTGAGACCATCAAAGCTGGGTCTTCATCTATGTGACATGAATGACATTGTTTCTTATTTTCCAATGAACATGAGGCATCAGTGCTGAATTTTCTATTTGTATGTAACTTGTGGCCACTGGGGTCTAAGTGTCTCCCCGTGTGGACTGTAAATCCATTTGGTCATCCTCCACTATTCGTGGTGTTTCTTGCTGCTGCACTGGGAGTTTGGAATTTGCTTCATGAAATACAAGGAGTTCAACAGGGACACAGTGCTGAAGTGAGTTCTGTCAATTGTGGTGGGTCGGGTTCTGCAGGAGAATGCACCAACCAGGCTTCTATCCCACATTGCTTGCCCCATTGACCATAGCAACCTGATTCTGAACATTGCCCTGAAACCTCTCCATATAACAATATGCTTTTACATATAAGAGTCTACTGGCTTCAAAATGTCAGTCACAATCCATTTGCAAGACAATGGCAGATCCACATGGCCCAACACAGATGTTTTATCACACACCTGCCAACCACTGCTCTAGGACAACTACTCAACAGGATCCAACTTACTGGCATCTCTGTTGTACACCATTTTCATAAAACCAAGTCAATCAAGGCACTGTCTTACATACTCATGATCAGCAACAGGACATCCAAATGTTCTCCAGTGCCACCCAGTCATGGGAATTTCAAAAATTTTATGGTATTTATCTAGCCAATTTTCAAGGAAGAAGTTGGAGGCACTGTGGGTTTCAATTTATTCAGGAACCATTAAATGGTGAGTAAGTTCATTTCAATGAAAACTCTGGAGAATTCTCACAGGCAAGGCTTCCCAAAGAGTGGCCAAAATGTCAGATTAAGCCAGGCCCATTGAGGTCTACAATGTGAGGTCCATGTGTGTTTTGACTCTCAAAAATGGCTGCCAAGTCTTTAAGAATAAAATCATGTGATATCCTGGCTGAGATTCCCTGTGATCTGTGGAAAGTCAACTTGGGCCTACATGTCTTTCCAAGGGCAACTCTCATGCATGGCCATCTAAAATCCCAACACAATTCATGGCAATACTTCTCTGAGATCAGTACCACAACTCAGTCTCTAAGGGGAATCACACCAGGGTGCAAGCCCACGTGGACCCAGTCATCTCTTCAAACCACCATTCAAATGTCCACAATTAAATCCCAAACACTCCCACATGGCCCAAATCTTCTTCCATATATACACTCATCATAACCTGTGGCTGGAGGTTTCCATGAGGGGAGCAGCCCACGTCAGTGTCCAAAATAAGCTTCCTGCACCTCATTTGCCTAAAGTCAGGGTGGCATGGACACCCTTCCTGTAAACCAGGAGTGATCAAATAGGCCTTCCTTTAATACTGCTTAGCTTCTCCAACTTGAGGCCTACTGACTTTGAGGTTTAGATTCTTTAAGTGAATTGGAGTCATGAGAAAAACAAGCACCTATGGGCTAGCCTCTGCTGGGTTTTGAAGAACTCATTTGACCCAAAGGATCCCTGTTCTCACTTGATGGATGTCAGGAACCTACCAGAGGAAGGCAAGAGAGTTAATCAACAATATCTGATCTTTTTGCCATTTTGGTTTTCGATGCATGCATGGGATGTATCTTTAGATCCATCAGGTGCTGAGAATCTAAGCCTCAGCCTCACACAGGGCCAAGAGACTGATTCAGACATATCCCTTTTCAAAGCAATTAAGCATGGATCCACACGTGATGCCCATTCATTTGCATTTGAAAACTGTTTTCTTCAGGCTTCACAAAGTGGTGGCTTGAGGCAAAGTTCTTCCTGACATTCAGGGCAACAGAACAATAGGTAAGCAAAAGGACCAAAGCAGGGTTTCTCCACTGAGACTTTCCTGGTCAACTGATATCTGAGATTTCTGAGATGCTAGCCATTCCCTTCAACTATCTAGTACATGGCCATGTCACAGATATTGGAGGTGGTACATATCTTGGACACAAAACCATGATACTATTCTGGAGTGTTGCCAGAATTGAAGGAGAAAACAGGAAATTATGAAGCTAGTAGGTGTTGCCCATCCATAAGGCAAGCCTGATTCCACTCATATATTGGGCACAATGAATGCTGGCAAGCTTTCTAGTAGACAGGAAACATCCGTTGATGCCTTCTCTCTTCTAATGTCTACAATCATGAACACAGTGGGATACACAGACACTCGCCTTGTCAAAGGACTTACTAAAAGTAGTCCACTCCAAACCAAACAAACTGCCTTTCCCACCTATTCTGAGAACTTGAGACAAAACCACAAAATCACACCCACACCCACAAAGGCACCTCCTTCCCCCAAGTAGGTCTGTGACTCTCCGGAGTGTCCTCTGACTGGTGGGCCATACTATGTTTCCCCAAAATGACCTCTCCTGTCTCAGTTCTGGTCTGCTTGGCCAACTCTGTGAAGTTGTCAAGAGCCAGTGGTGAGACACTACCTGCTTTCTGAGGAAAAGCCCCTGTTCAAAGGTTTCCTGGCATTTGGCCATCCTCACATCTGTAGGTTCAAAGAAAGACTGACTCTGTCCTTGGTAAATCCAAACATATGAGACCACTGGGACTGGGACAGGGACTGTGTCTGAGTTCCTGGCTTCCTGGATCCCAAGTTCAGAGAGTTTCATCACCAAGGAAGTGAGGTGAGGTCACTTCCTTCAGGATCTGAATTACATCACTGCCTTGGCAACCACTTTGCCCTAACAGTTGCTTCCAAAAGTCCCATTAGGTGGAGGCTGCCCCTGTTTTCCTGTAACACTTTCACAAGTTAGAATGTTATATCAATCATAAGCACCCCGGAACAGCTCTCCACACAGAACTGGTTTGGTCCATCTTGTATACATTAAGAAGAGAGAGTGATTCAGACACAACCCTTCAACCCGACCAGGATGACTGCCATGGAAGATGACTTTTGCTTTCTGAGGTATTTCATAGCTGCCTTCATCTTCACCAGGGATCATTTCTGCATGAACATTTGAGGTTCTCAGCAGGTGAAGATACCCTACATTCCTGTATTTTAAAACCAACTCTGTCCCTGCTCTTCGGTAAAGTTAGTGTATGGTTAGGGTTCATTATATGTTTGATTTGGGTTAGGAATCATTCTGCAGGATGAATAAAGGGATTGGGTACCTGCGATATTTATAAGAATATATAAGTGAAATATATGTATGAAAACGGAAATCTAAGAAAGATTTGAAGCCCAGAAGGGCATTGGGCCCTTGATTGGGATGCATAGTGTTGAATTACGTTCTGTACAATTTTCTCAGTTAAATCGATATACAATGGCATAGGACCTTGTACCTTGGATGATTGAATGTAGAAGAGAACATCCAGTTAAAAAGGGATAGTCGGTAGGATTAGAAAGATAGTCGGTAGGTTTAGGAAGAAGAGTGAGAATATGATTTGGAATAAAAAGCTTCTTTAGCAATAGGGTTTCGTTTAGAGAGTGAATGTAAATGTCAGTACATGTGAAGAGTCTTTCACAATGATGAACTGGGGAAATTATGTAGAAAAGCAGGTATCAATAGAGACATAACGAAATCAGGCAAAGTATAAATGAGTGATAGGATTAGACATTTTCAACAGGGTTGAGTTTGAATATATAATCATAGGAAAAAACAAATATGTTGTCACCAATGGGATTGACATTTGAGAGCATTAGGCAACCTGGACACGGATGTTATTACTTATCCATGTTCACTTTCCTTTTAGGCTTTGGTACAATCATAAGTGTGACCTTTACATTTTTTTTTTGTTCAGAATATTTCGGTGGTAAAATGTATATGTAGATCAGGTAACATGAGTATTTCTTTCACCATGTCTGGGAGCAATATTTTGAAGACATATACATTAGTATTAGGGGTACAAAGAGGTGTACCCTGTGTCTATGAATATAGAGATAATGCATGAATAGACGATAATATGAATAAATAATGTATCTGGTTCCAATTTAAATAATGGATTGAATTGAAATCTGAAAATATATAAGAAATCTTATATTGATATATAATCATTCATTTCAACCAGTTATATATCTAATGGTAATATTAGGATTATGGTTTATCATGAAGGGTGTTTGAGTTTTGCTTTATAAGTGATGATGTTAAACGAAAATAATGTGTTTGGAAAGAAGTCTCATGAAAAGACCAGTCAAGAAACATAGAAGAATCATGTGTTCTGAATCAGAAAGTGATTGATCGTGAAACAAATGCCTATAAATTTTCTAACTTTTGAATGAAATATATATCCTATGATGTGCATAAACTGAAGACATCGTAACGTATAAGTGTTGAATAAAAATGAAAATCAAAATACACATCATGTCCCCTAAGAATATACTTGCATTGATGTTAAACTAGCTCAGTAACTGTAGAAATATTAGGTTTTGTTTGCACCTTTCACTGAATTTAGTTTTCAGTACTAGAAAACAAATATGTATTTCAGGTGGATGATTATTTCTGAGAATAATCTTGTGGAAAGTTGATTATAAATACACATATATGAATATGAATGAATTTAGGGAGTGTATAATAAGACACATATATTTCATATTTTAAAAAATCTGGAGAGTGTATATATATATATATACACTCTCATACATACACACTCACATGCACAGATATAAAAAAGTAGCAATACAGGAAATCCATCATGAAGGCAGGCATGGAAAAATCAAGTCTCTGACCTCTTCAGCTGCGCGGGCATCGGGAGTCGTAAACTGTCTAAATGCTGTTTGCTCAGAATCACTAGGCAATGTTGACCTAATGTGGATCTGGTGCGAACATTCTGGGCCCCTCAGAACACACACCGAGCCTGGATCGGCTGCATTCAACCTCCGGTTTGCCTGGTTCTCGTGACTCAGCACTAAGATCCCTCTGAAATAACTGTTCGGCCCTTCTGAACTTTCAGAGGTAAAAGCCAACCAAGCCTTCAAAGGCAGTGGCCACAGGATTGAAACGGCGCTTGGGAGAGACACTCAGGACCCACCCGTTGCGTTGGTTACCTTGCAAAGGGAACAAATGGTCACCATTTGCATGGGATACCACCATAGCATAGAAATGATGTCACGGGCAGAGGAGATAACTTCATTGAAACCAGCGTGACAGGTGTGTAATCCCCTAGCCATCTCTCTCAACACAGCGGGGAAACCTTAAGGGCCCCTCCCAGCTCTGCCGTAAGGGCCTCTTCCAGCTCTCCCGTGAGCGCGATAGCCAGACCTAGGGAATCTGGATTGGCTCGGGACTAGCGGCGTGGAATTCCGGGCTCCTGATCCCACAAGTGCTGACAATTGAGGTCTCTTACACCACGTACCGGTGGTGTGGCTCCCAGAGGGCAAGAAAATTCGCTGGGGGTCCTCAGCCCCAAGCTCTACAAACTTAGGGTCTGAGGGAGGCAAACAGGGAGAGTGTGCACAGGCGTTCATGAAAACAGGGCTGCCAGGAGTAGAGTTCTGGCTTGTAACCACTATTGTGGTGAGAGTCACAGGTGATCAGGGCATGGCTTGAGGAAGCACAAGGGAAGGCCCTAGGCACTCAGGATTGGAGATCTGCCAAGTTTGGGAGGAAAAGCTGCTGCACAGTGATTGATTCCCACTTATTCAGAGGAGGAGCTTGGCCCAGTGCACACAGCTCCACATACTGAAAGAGAAGTTAATTGAACTCTATGACTGCATGTATTATTATTATTTTTTTAATTTATATTTTTTATATTTCTTTCATTTTCATTTTTGTTGTTGTTGTTCTTTAACTTTTTTAATGTTTTTATTTTTTTATTTTTTATTTTATCATTATTATTATTAATATTATTTTAAATTTTAATTTTCATTTTTTAATCATAATTATTATTTAAATTTTTTTTCTTTCTTTACTTTCTATTTTTTTCTTTTGTCTTTTCATTTCTTTTCAATTTTCTTATTCTCCCTTCCTTGAATTCAACCTGTCTACTCTCATTCTCTTTAGTGACTTCTTCCCTTCCCTTCTAATATCTTTCCTCCCAAGCATCAAATAAATTTATAAGAGTAAGCAGTAACTCAGCAGTCAAACAAAACAAGAAGTAACATGAGCAGCATAAAAAAGCAAGGAAGAAAAGGAGTACAAACAATGATGGACAGCCTAAATATTCAGAAGGACCTAGAGTCATCAGAAAAATGGTCATATAAAGAACTCAAGAAATACCTTAGACAGATGGAATGGAACCTTAAAGAGGATACGAGACATCAAAACCAAAGAGTGAAAGAACACATTGAAAATGAATTACATAAACAGATATAAAAAGAAATTAAGCATCTTAATTAGGAGATAGAGATTATAAAAAAAATCAAACAATAATTCTAGAAATGAAGGAAATGATAAAAAAAATTAAAAACTCAATTGAGAATATCACTAACAGAGTGGAGCAAGTAGAAGACAGAATGTCAGATAATGAAGACAAAATATATCATCTTGAAAAAAGTCTAGCCAACAAAGAAATGCTGGTAAAAAGTCATGAGAAAAACATCCAAGAGTTATGGGATAACACAAGAAAAAAAAAAAAAAACTAATGAGTCATCTGGATAGAGGAAGGTACAGAGATTCAAACCAAGGGAATGAGTAACCTGCTGTATGAAATAATTACAGAAAACTTTCCAGAAATAAAAATGGAAACGGATAAAGAAAATTGTAGATGCTTACAGGACACCGAGCACACAAAATCACAGTAGACCAATGCCAAGACACATTGTTATGAAGATATCCAATATACAGAACAAAGAGAAAATATTAAAAGCTACAAGAGAAAGGAGGCAGATTACAATCAGGGGTAAACCAAAAATGTTAACAACAGATTTTTCATCACAGACGCTGAAAGTGAGAAGATCCTGGAACAACGTATTTCAAACACTTAAAAACAATGGATGCCAACCAAGAAATCTGTATTCAGCAAAATTAAGCTTCAGGTAAGACAACGAAATAAAAACATTTCGTGATAAACAAAAGCTAAAAGAACTTGCAGCCAGAAAACCAGCATTGCAAAGCATCTTAAGGAAAACACTACACGAGGAAAAAATGAATATCAACAAAGAAAACCATCAGTGGGAAGTGCCTCATTAATGACAGAGGGCGGGGGAAAAGTTAATCATGGATAAACAAACTAAATTAAAAAAAAAGATAAATAATCAAAGACGGGTGGCAATACAAACCATATATCAATACTAACTCTAAACTTTAATGGCTTAAACTCTCCAATAAAGTGACATAGACTTGTAACGTGGATTAAAAAAAACAAATCCAACAATATGTTGCTTCCAGGAGACACATCTGAATGGAAAAGACATACACAGGCTGAAGGTGAAAGGTTGGGAAAATTTATACCATGCACACGGTCCTTGTAAGCAAGCAGGGGTGGCCATGCTCATATGGAATAAAATCGACTTCAAGACTAATTTAATCAAAAGGGATAAGGAAGGACATTATATACTGTTGAAAGGAACCATTCACCAACAAGACATAACAATTATCAATATTTACGCAGCAAATAATGGTGCTGCAACATTTATAAAACAAATTCTCCTCAAGTTCAAGAATCAAATAGACCACAACACAATAATTATGGGAGACTTCAACTCACCTCTCTCACCATTGGACAGATCCTCCAAACAAAAGTTGAATAAAGAAAATATAGAATTCAATATCACAATCAATACCCTAGACTTAACTGACATATATAGAATATATCAACCATCATCAAGTGGATATACTTTTTTCTCACCAGCACATGGATCCTTCTCAAAAATAGACCATATATTATGCCATAGGGCAACACTCAGTAAATATAAAGGGGTGGAGATAATACCATGAATTTTTTTCTGATCACAATGGAATGAAACTGGAAACCAACGGTAAAAGAAGGAAGGACAAATCCTACATCACATGGAAAATGAACAATATGTTACTGAATGATCAATGGGTTACAGAAGACATAAAGGAGGAAATCAAAAAATTCTTAGAGATAAATGAAAATACAGACACAACATATCAGATTCAATGGGACACAATGAAACAAGATTCAAGAGGCAAATTCATCGCCTGGAGGTCATTCCTCAAAAAAAGAAAAAAACAAAAACAACAAATAAATGAGCTCTCACTTAATCTCAAAGCCCTAGAAAAGGAAGAGCAAAACAACAGCAAATGTAGCAGAAGGCAAGAAATTATTAAAATCAGAGAGTAAATCACGAAATTGAAACAAAAGAAACTATTAAAAAATTAACAAAACTAATAGTTGGTTCTTCAAAAAAATAAATAAGATTGACAGACCCTTAGCCATGCTAACGAGGAGAAGAAGAGAGAGAACTCAAATTACTAACATACGGGATGAAAAAGGCAATATCACAACAGATGCTACATAAATACAGAAGACAATTAGAAATTATTTTGAAAACCTATATTCCAATAAAATAGAAAATAGTGAAGACATTGATACATTTGTTAAGTCATATGATTTGCCTAGACTGAGTCAGGAGGATACACACAATTTGAACAGACCAATATCAATCAATGAAATAGAAGAGGCAATCAAACTACTACCAACCAAGAAAAGCCCAGGATCGGATGGGTATACAGCGGAGTTTTACAAAACCTTTAACGAAGAATTAATACCAATACTTTTCAAGTTATTCAGAAAATAGAAAAACAGGGAGCTCTGCCAAATTCATTCTATGAGGCCAACATCACCCTGATTCTGAAACCAGACTAAGACACCTCAATGAAAGAAAACAACAGATCAATATCTCTGATGAACCTAGATGCAAAAATTTTCATTAAAATTCTGGTGATTTGGATACAAAGGCACATCAAAAAAATTGTGCACCATGATCAACTAGGATTCATCCCTGGGATGCAAGGAGGGTTCAATATATGGAAATCAATAAATGTTATTCACAACATCAATAGACTTAAAAATAAGAACCATAAGATGATCTTGATAGATGCAGAAAAACCATTAGAAAAAGTAGAGCATTCCTTTATGTTCAAAACATTAGAAAAACTAGGGATAAAAGGAACATACCTCGACATTGTAAAAACTATCTATGTTAAGCCTCAGGCTAGCATCATTCTGAATGGAGAAAAATTGAAGGCATTCTTTCTAAAATTTGGAACAAGACAGAGATGTCCTCTATCACCACTTCTATTCAATATAGTTCTCGAAAAACTGGCCAGAGCAATTAGAAAGTTGAAAGACATTAAAGACATAAAAATAGGAAAAAAAAGAACTTAAATTATCACTATTTGAAGATGACATGATTCTATACATAGAAGACCCAAAAGGGTCTACAGAAAAAAACTACTAGAACTAATAAATGAATTCAGCAATGTGGCTGGAAATGAAATCAACATGCATAAATCAAAGGCATTTCTGTATATCAGCGACAAAACTTCTGAAATGAAAATGAGGAAAAACACTGCATTCACAATATCCTCATAAAAAATTAAATACTTGGGAATCAACCTAACAAAAGAGGTGAAAGATTTATACAATGCAAACTACAGAACCCTAAAAAGAGAAGTAGAATAAGATCTTAGAAGATTGAAAAATATACCCTGTTCATGGATAGGCAGAACTAACATCATCAAAATGGCGATATTACTAAAAAGTTGTCTGTAGGTTTAATGAAATGCCAATCTAAATCCCAAATGAATTTTTTGTAGAAATAGATAAACCAATCATGAAATTCATATGGAAAAATAAACGACCCAGAATAGCAAAAGCAATTCTAAGCAGGAAGTGTGAATCAGGCGGTATAGCGATACCAGATTTCAAACTATATTACAGAGCAATAATAACAAAAACAGCATGGTACTGGTACCAAAACAGGCGGGTGGACGAATCTTACAGAATGGAGGACACAGAGACTAATCCAAAACGCTACAACTATCTTATATTTGATAAAGGAGCTAAAAGCTTGCAATGGAGGAAGGATAGCATCTTCAACCAATCGTGTTGGGAAAACTGAAAATCCATATGCAACAAAATGAAACTGAATCCCTTTCTCTCGCCATGCACAAAAGTTAACTCAAAGTGGATCAAGGAGCTAGATTCAAATCAGAGACTCTGCATCTGATAGAAGAAAAAGTTGGTTCCGATCTACATATTGTATGGTCAGGCTCCAAATTCCTTAATAGGACACCCATAGCACAAGAGTTAATAACAAGAATCAACAAATGGGAGTTACTTAAACTGAAAATTTTTTTCTCAGAAAGAGAAACAATAAGAGAGGTAAATATGGAGCCTAGATCATGGGAACAAATTTTTACTCCTCACCCTTCAGATGGAGCCCTAATATCCAGAGTATACAAAGTATACAAAGAACTCAAATAATTAGACAATAAGATAACAAATAACCTAATGGGCCAAGGACCTGAACAGACACTTCTCAGAGGAGGACATAGAATCAATCAACAAGTACATGAAAAAATGCTCTCCATTTCTTGCAGTCAGAGAAATGCAAATCAAAACCACCCTAAAATACCATCTCAATCCAGTGAGATTGGCAGCCATTATGAAGTCAAACAACAACAAGTGCTGGCGA
This sequence comes from Callospermophilus lateralis, assembly GCF_048772815.1. Classification (NCBI taxonomy): domain Eukaryota; kingdom Metazoa; phylum Chordata; class Mammalia; order Rodentia; family Sciuridae; genus Callospermophilus; species Callospermophilus lateralis. Next base: position 61,469 of record NW_027515125.1, read on the forward strand.
AGATGTGGGGAAAAGGGTACTCTTGTACATTGCTGATGGGACTGAAACTGGTGCAGCCAATTTGGAAAGCAGTATGGAGATTCCTGGGAAGGCCGGGAATGGAAGCACCATTTGACCCAGCTATTGCCCTTCTCGCACTATTCCCTGAAGACCTTAAAAGAGCGTACTACAGGGATACTGCCAATCGATGTTCATAGCAGCACAATTCACAATTGCTACACTGTGGAACCAACCCAGATTACCTTCAATAGATGAATGGATAAAAAAAAATGTTTTTTTTTTATATACTATGGAGGATTACACAGCACTAAAAAATGACAAAATAATGGAATTTGCAGGGAAATGCATGGCACTAGAGCAGATTATGCTTAGTGAAGCTAGCCAATCCCAAAAAAACAAATACCAAATGACTTCTTTGATATAATGAGAGCAACTAAGAACAGAGCAGAGAGGAAGAGCATGAAGAAAAGATTAACATTAAGCAGAGACATGAGGTGGGAGGGAAAGGTAGAGAAAAGAGAAATTGCATGGTAATGGAGGGAGACCCTTATTGTTACAAAAAAAAATACATATAAGAGGTTGTGAGTGTAATGGAAATATAAACAATAAGTGAAATGAATTACAGTAGGTAGCGTAGAGAGAGAAGATGGGAAGAGAGCGGAGGGGGGATAGTAGGGCATAGGAAAGGTAGCAGAATACAACAGTAACAAATAAGACATTATGTAAAAATATGGATGTGTAACTGATGTGATTCTGCATTCTATATTTGGAGTAAAAATGGGAGTTCATAACCCACTTGAATCTAATGTATGAAATATGATATGTCAAGAGCTTTGTAATGTTTTGAGCAACCAATAAAAGAAAAAAAAGGTAGCAATATATATGCCAATCGAAAATCTTCATCAAATATATATAATCCAAAGATCGAAAAATATTCATTTTACTGAAATGGATTTATGTATAATGTTATTCAACTAGGAAGCTCACCCGTAGGTTGAATTTTCAGTTCCAACAGCGTTTAGGAGGAGTGATCTCTTCTCACAATTTGCATCTGCCAATTCAGCCACCTCACATGTGTGTACAAGTGATATCAGGTAGGATTCTATATGTGCATATAAAAATACATGTGCTGAATAGGCTACAGAGAAAGGGAGACAGGGATTCACATATTTGTTAATTTTAAAAACACATCTAGAACTATTTCAACAGAAAATTGACTAGATTTAAAACTCCTACATTATATAATGCAAAAAGCAATTCCAACTATACACCATGCCTCCTCTGAACTGCTTGTATTTCTATTCTTTTTGGGTTATTTTTCACCATCATTTTAGGATTATTAGTCAGAGACTAGTAGGGTACAGGTTAGTGTCAGGGATTAAGTATTTCAAATGGAAAATTGGAAAATGAATCCAATGTGTATGTAAATATGTGCTACACAAAAATCTTCCCACTCACATCCAGAACAATGCCTTGACATTACCTTCGCCCCAAGTAAGACACAATTAGAGTTGAAAAGTGTAAAATCTAGGAATACATACATGGAATGGAATATGCTCGGGAGTTCACAACTTTTGAGGTGGTAGAGGAGTTTCCAAAAGTAAAGGACAGGGTAAACACTCCACAAACAAGGAGCTCTGCTGGCCTAAGAATTCTTGGGAAATGGCCTCTGAGGTTGGGATCCTGAAATATATGTTGCTGTCATGAGCTTTAGCTTCCTTCGTAGTGAGACCATCAAAGCTGGGTCTGCATCTATGTGACCGGGAAGAGATGGTTTCTTATATTCCAATGAACATGAGGCAGCAGTGCTCAATTCTCTCTTTGTAGGTAAACTGTGGCCACTGGATTCTAAGTGTCTCCCAGTGGGGACTGTGAAGACATTTGGTCATCCTCCACTTTTCATGGTGTTTTTTGCTGCTGCACTGGGAATTTGGTATTTGCTTCACAAAATATAAGAAGTTTATTTGGGATACAGTGCTGGAGGGAGTTCTGTCACTTGTGGTGGGTCAGGGTCTGCAGGAGAATGCACCAACCAGGCTTCTATCCCACAGAGCTTGCCCCAGTAACCATAGTAAACTTATTCTGAACATTGCCCTTAAAACTCTCCATATAACAGGATGCCTTTACATATAAGGGTCTCATGTCTGCACTATATCAGTCACAAGCCATTTGGAAGCCAATGGCAGATCCACATAGCCCCTCCATGATGTTTTTTCACACACCTTCCCACCACTGCTCTAGGCCCACTACTCAGCAGGCTCCAAATTACTGGCATCTCGTGTTCTACATCATTTTCATGAAACCCAGTTAAACAAGGCACTGTCTGGTATACACATGATAAGCAACAGGACATCAAATTTTCTGCAGTTCCACCTGGTCATGGGAATTTAAAAAATTTCATGGTATTTATTTAGCAATTTTTCAAAAATGAAGTTAGAGGCACTGTGGGTCTCAATTCATTCAGGAACCATTAAGTGTGAGAAAGTTCATTTCAATGAAAGCTCTGGAGAACTCTCAAAGTCAAGGCTTCTCAAAGAGTTACCAAATGGTCACATAAAGCCAGGCCAATTCACGTCTACAATGTGAGGTCCATGTATGTTTTGACTCTCATCTATGGCTGCCAAGTCTTTCAGAATAAAATCATGTGATATCCTGGCTGAGATTCCCAGGCCTCTGTGGAAAGCCACCCTGGGCATAGATCTCAGTTTCCAAGAGTGAGTCTTATGTGTGTCCTCCTAAAATCCCAACACAATTCATGGCAATACTTCTCTGAGGTCAATTCCAGAATGCAGTCTCTAAGGGGAATCACACCAGAGTTCAAGCCCAGGTGGACCCAGTCATCCCTTCCAACCGCCACAAAAATTACCACAATTAAAATCAAAACACTCCCACAGGGCCATCATCTTCTTCCATGTAGACACTCATCATAACCTCTAGCTGGAGGTTTCTATGAGCCCAAGGTAGTGTCCAAAATAAGCTCACTTGCCCCTTATTTGCCTAAAATCATGGTGGCCTGGACACTCTTCCTGTGAACCAGGAGTGATCAAATATTCCTGCTGTTAAAGTGTTCCACTTCTCCAATTTCAGCCTACTGGCTGTAGGGTATAGATTCTTTATGTGATTTGGATTCATGAGAAAATCCAAGCACATATGGGCTAGCCTCTGCAGGGATTTCAAGAACTCATTTGACCCAAAGGATCCCTATTCTCACTTGATGGAGTTCAGGAACCTAAAACAAGAAGGCAAAAATATTCATCCACAATGACTGCTCTTTTGGACATTTTAGTTTTGGAAGAACATGGGATCTTTCTTTAGATCCATCAGGTCCTGAGAATCTAAGCCACAACCTCATACAAGGACAAGAGGCTGATTCAGACACATCCCATTCCAAAGAAATTAAGCAAAGAGCCACAGGTGGGGTCCATTCATTTCCATATGAAAACAGTGTTTTTCAGGCTACACAAAGGGGTGGCCTGAGGCAAAGACCTTTCTGACATTTAGGGTAATAGAAATAGAATTAAGCAAATGGCCCAAAGAAGGGTTTCTCCACTGAGACTTTACTGCACACACTGATATCTGAGTTTTCTGAGATGATCTCATTCCCTTCAGCTATCCAGAACATGGCCATGTCACAGAGCCTTGTGTTGTTACATATCTGGGAAACAAAACCATGAGTCTATTCTGGAGAGTGGCCAGAATTCACGTAGAAAACAGGAACTTTAGAAGATAGTAGATGTTGCCCATCCATAAGGCAAGCTGCAGTGCATTCATCAATTGCGCAGTATGAATTGCGGAAACTTTCAACTAGAGACAACACATCCATTGGTGCATTCTCTTTTCTAATGTCTACAACCATGGATACAGTGGGATACACAGACATAGAAACACTCACAATGTAAAACGACTTACTAGAAACAGTCCACTCCAAACCAAACAAACCACCTTTCCTACCTATTCTCAGAACATGAGAAAAAACCACAAACTCACACCTACAATGGCAAAGGCACTTCCTTCCCCCAAATAGGTCTGTGACTATCCGGAGTGTCTTCTGACTGGTGGGCCATATTATGTTCCCCCAAAATGGCTTGTCCTGTTTCACATCTGGTCTCAATGTCCAACTCCGTGAAGTTGTAAGGAGCCAGCAGTGAGCCACTGCCTGCTTTCTCAGGAAAGGCCCCTCTTCAGAGCTCTGCTGGCATTTGGCCATCCTCACATCAGCAGGTACCAAGAAAGACTGACTATGTCTTTGGGAAAAGCAAACAAGTTAGCCCACTGGGTCTGGAGTGGGACTGGCTCTGGGTGCCTGGCTTCCTGGATCCCAAGTTCAGAGAATTCCATCACCAAGGAAGTGAAGTGAGGTCACTTCTTTCAGGAACTGAATATGGTCACTGCCTTGGTAACCACTTTGTCCTAACAGTTGCTTCCAAGGTTCCCATGAGATAGAGGCTGCCCCAACATCCTGTGACACATTCAGAAGTTATAATGGTATATCAACCATAGGCACCCTGGAACAGCTCTCCACAGAGGCCTGATTTGGTCCATCTTCTCTACATTAAGAAGAGAGAGGCTGATTCAGACACATCAATTCATCCTGACCAGGTTGTTTGCATGGAAGATGACTATTGCTCTCTCAGGTCCTACATAGCTGCCTACATCTTCTCCAAGGATCATTTCTTCATGGATCTTTGAGGTTCTAAGCAGGTGGAAGATCTTCTACATTTCTATATTGTAAGACCCACTCTGTCGCTGCTCTTAAGTTAGTTATATTGAGGGAACAGTGTATGGTTAGGGTTAATAACAAGTTCGATTTGGGTTACGAATCATTCTGCGGGATGAATAATGGTATTGGCAACCTGCGATATTTACAAGAGTATACATGTGAAATATAAGTATGAAAGCAGAAATCTAGGTAAGATTTGAAGCCCAGAAGGGCATTGGGGACTTGAGTGGGATACTTAACTTTGAGTTATGTGCTGCACAGATGTCTCAGATAAATCAATATACACTGGCATCGGACCTTGTACCTTGGATGATTGAATGTTGAAGAGAGCATCCAGTCAAAAACCGATAGTCGGTAGGATTAGGAAGGTAGTTGGTAGATTTAGAAAGAAGAGTGAGCATAGGATTTGGACCAAAAGTTCTTCAGCAATAGGGTTTCGGGTAGAGAGTGTATGTAAATGTCAGCACATGTGAAGAGTCAGTCACAATGATGAACTGGGGAAAACATGTAGGAAAGCAGATATCAATAGAGACATTAGGAAATCAAGCAAAGTATAAAGTGTGTGATAGGGTTAGACATTTTCAACAGGTTTGAAGTTGAATATATAATCTTAGGAAGAAACAAATATGTAGTCACCAATAGGATTGATATTTGAGAGCATTAGGCAACCTGGACATGGATGATTTTAGTAATGGATGCTATCTTTTCATTTAGGCTTTGGTACAATTGTAAGTGTGACCTTTGCTTTTTGTGTCCGGAATATTTCTGTGATAAAATGTGTATGTAGATCAGGTGACATGAGTATTTCTTCCACCATTTCTGAGAGCAATATTTTGAAGATTTATAAATTCGTATGGGGGTACAAATAGGTGTACCCTGTTTCTATTAATATAGACATAATGCATGAATAGACAATACTGTGAAAAAATAATATAACTAGATCCACTTTAAATAATGGATTGAATGGATATCTGAAAATATATAAGAAATGTTATATTGATATACAATCATTAATTCCAACCAGTTATATATCTAATGATTATCTTATGGTTATGGTTAATCATGAAGGGTGTGTGAGTTTTTCTTCAAAATTGATTATGGAAATCGAAAACAATATATTTGGAAAAAAAGTCTCATGAATAGACCAGTCAAGAAACATAGAGAAATACATGTGTTCTGGAGCAGGAAGTGACTGAAAGTGAAACAAATGCCTATAAATTTGCTAACTAGTGAATGAAATATATATGCTAAGATGTGCATAAACTGAAGAAATAGTAATGTACCAGTGTGGAATAAAAATTAACGTCAAAATACACATCGTGTCCCATAGGAACCAACATGCATTGATGTTCAACTGGGTCAGTTAATGTAGACATATTAGAATTTGTATGCACCTTTCACTGAAGTTAGTTCTCAGTACTAGGAAACAAATATGTATTTCAGGTGTTTGAGTATTTCTAAGAATAATCTTGTGAAAAGTTGATTATTAATCCACATACATGAACATGAATGAATTTAGGGAGTGTATATAAGACACATAATTTTCATATTTTTAAAAATCTGGAGAGTATATACACACACACACACACACACAAACACAGAAATTAAAAAATAGCAATATATATGCCAATCGAAATTCATCATGAAATATATATCATAAAGATGCAAAAACATTCATTTTACTGAACATGGGTTTATGTATAATGTTGTTCCACTGGGAAGCTCACCCATAGGTTGAATTTTCAGTTCTAACAGCGTTTAGGACGAGTGATCACTTCTCACAATTTGTATCTGCCAAGTCATGTAACTCAAAAGAATGTACGTGTGATACCGTGTAGGATTCTATTTGTGCATATAAAAATATATGTGCTGAATAGGCTCCAGAAAATGGGAGACAGTAATTCACATATTTGTTAACTTTCAAAACACATGGAGAACTATTTCAATTAAAAATTGACTAGATTCATAATACCTACCCTTTATCATGCAAAAGGCAAGTCCAACCCTGAACTGCATGTATTTATGTACTGTTTGGGTTATTTTTCTCCATCATATTTGAATTAGTAGTCAGAGTCTATTAGAATATGGGTTAGTGTCAGGGATTCAGAATTTCGAATGGAAAAATAGGAAAATTAATCCAATGTGTATGCAAATATGTGCTAAAACAAATCTTCTGACTCTCATCCAGAACAATGCCTTGAAATTATCTTCGCCCCAAGTAAGACACAATTAGAGAAGAAAAGTTGCAAAATCTGTGATTACATTTCTGGAATGGAAAATGCTCAGGAGTGCACAAACTTGGAGGTGGTATAGGAGTTTCCAAAAGTAAGAACACGGTACACACTCCACAAACATGGAGCTCTGCATGCCTAAAACTTTTAGAGAAACTGCCACTGAGGTTGGGCAATGATATATAGGTTTTTGTCAGGAGTTAAGCTTCCTTTGTAGTGATACCCTCAAAGCTGGGTCTGCATCTATGTGACCTGGAGGACAAAGTTTCTTATTTTCCAATGAACACAAGGCAGCACTGCTGAATTCTCTCTTTGTAGATAAACTGTAGCCCCTGGGGGTTTATTTTCTCCCCGTGTGGACTGTGAAACAATTTGGTCATCCTCCACTTTTCGTGGTGTTTCTTGCTGCTGCACTTGGAGTTTGGTACATGCTTCACGAAATACAAGGAGTTCAACTGGGAAACAGTGCTGGAGAGAGTTCTGTCATGTGTGGTGGGTTATGGTCTGCAAGAAAATGCTCAAACCAGGCTTCTATCTCTCAAAGATTGCTCCCTTGTCCATAGCAACCTGATTCTGAACATTGCCCTGAAACCTCGCCATAGAACAAGATGCCTTTACATATAAGGGTCTGAAGTCTGCACTATGTCAGTCACAAGCCATTTGGAAGCCAATGGCAGATCCACATGGACCCACCATGATATTTTATCACACACCTGCCCACCACTGCTCTACGCCCACTACTCAGCAGGCTACAAATTACTGGCATCTCTGTTCTAAACAATTTTCAGAAAACCCTGTCAATCAAGGAACTGTCTGGTACACTCATAATAAGCAATAGGACATCGAATGTTTCTGGAGTGCCACCTGGTCATGGGAATTTCAAAAATTTCATGGTATTTATCTAGCCATTTTTCAAGGATGACATTGGATGCACTGTGAATTTCAATTATTCAGGAACCATTAAATGTTGAGAAAGCTCAATTCAAAGAAAATTCTGGAGAACTCTCACAGGCAAGGCTTTCCAAAGAGTGGACAAAAGGTCACTTGAAGCCAGGACCATTGAGGTCTACAATGTGAGGTCCTATGTGTTTTGACTCTCAACTATGGCTGCCAAGTCTTTCAGAATAAAATCATGTGATATCCAGGCTGAGATTCCCAGTTCTTTGTGGAAAGCCACCCTGGTCCTAGATCTCAGGTTCCAAGGGCGACTCTCATGCGTGGCCTCCTAAAATCCCAACACAATTCATGGCAATACTTCTCTGAGGTCAGTTTCAGAACTCAGTCTCTAAGGGGAAACACACCAGGGTTCAATCCCTGGTGACCCAGTCATCTCTTCCAACCGCCACACAAATGACCAGAATTAAAACCAAAACACTCACACATGCCCCTCATCTTCTTCCATATAGACACTAATCATAACCTTGGCTGGAAGTTTCCATGAGGCACACAGCACAAGACAATGTCAAAATAATCTCCCTTGCCCTTCATTTGTCTAAAGTCAGTGTTTCTGGACACTGTTCCTGTGAACCAGGGCTGATCAAAGATGCCTGCCATTAATACTGTTCCACTTCTCCAACTTGAGGCATAGTGACTGTCAGGTATAGTTTCTTTATGTGATTTGGAGTCAGGAGAAAACCCAAGCACCTATGGGCTAGCCTCTGCAGGGCTTGAAGGACTCAGTTGACCCAAAGGATCCCTCTTCTCACTTGATGGAGATCAGGAACCTTACAGAGGAAAGCAAGAGACTTCATCCACAATGATTGCTCTTTTGGCCATTTTGGAATTGGATGCACACATGGGATCTTTCTTTAGATCCATCAGGGCTGAGAATCTGAGCCATGGACTCACACTGCACTAAGAGGTGGATTCAGACATATCCCTTTGCAAAGCAATTAAGCAAAGATCCACAGGTGATGCCCATTTATTTCCATTTGAAAACTGATATTTTCAGGCTTTGGAAAGGTGTGGCCTTAGGCAAAGACCTTCCTTACATTCAGGGCAACAGAACAATAGAAAAGAAAATTCCCAAAGCAGAGTTTCTCCACTGAGACTTTCCTGGTCACACTGATATCTGAGTTTTCTGTGATACTCACCATTCCCTTCAGCTATCCAGTACATGGCCATGTCCCAGATTGTGGAGGAGATACATATCTTGAACACAAAACCATGAGCCTATGGGAGAGTGGCCAGAATTCAGGAAGAAATCAGGAATGTAGAAAGGTAGTAGGTGTTGCCCATCTATAAGGTAAGCTGCAGTCCATTCATAAATTGGACAAGATGAATGCTGTGAAGATTTCTACTAGACAGGACACATCCTTTGATGCATTCTCTTTTCTATTGTCTACAACCACGGACACAGTGGGGTACACAGAATCACTCACCTTCTCAAAGCACTTACTAGAAACAGGCCACTCCAAATTAAACAAACCGACTTTCCTACATATTCTTAGAAGATGAGACAAAATCACTAACACACAAACATACCCAAAAAGGCACCTTCTTTCCCCAAGTAGGTCTGTGACTATCCGGAGCATCCTCTGACTGGTGGACCATACTATGTTCCCCTGAAATGGGCTGTCGTATGTCAGATCTGGTCTCCTTGGCCAAAACTGTGAAGTTGTCAGGAGCCAGCGGTGAGCCACTGCCTGCTTTATCAAAAAAAAAAGCCCCTCTTCAGAGCTTTCCTGGCATTTGTCCATCTTCAATTCAGTAGTTGCCAAGAAAGACTGACTCTGTCCTTGGTTAATCCAAACATGTGAGACCACTGCAACTGGGACTGGGCCTGCCTCAGAGTGCCTGGCTTCCTGGATCCAAAGTTCAGAGTGTTACATCAACAAGAAAGTGACGTAGGTCACTTCCTCTAGAACTGAATGAGGTCACTGCCTTGGCAACCACTTTGTCCTAACAGTTGCTTCGAAGGGTCCATGAGATGGAGGCTGCCCCTACTTCCGTTGACACTTTCACAAGTTAAAATGGAATATCAACCATAGGCACCCGGGAACAGCTCTCCACACAGGCCTGGTTTGGTCCATCTTCTCTACATTAAGAAGAGAGAGACTGCTTCAGACACATCCCTTCATCCTTACCTGGTTGTTTGTCATGGAAGATGACTTTTGCTCTCTCAGGTCCTTCATAGCTGCCTATATCTTCTCCAGGGATAATTTCTGCATGGACCTTTGAGGTTCTCTGCAGGTTGAAGATCTCCTACATTCCTGTATTGTAAGACCAACTCTGTCCCTGCTCTTCTATAAAGGTAGATTGAGGGAATCGTGTATGTTTAGGGTTAATAACATGTTTGATTTGGGTTAGGATCATTCTGCTGGATGAATAATGGTATTGGAAACCTGCGATATTTATAAGATTATAGAGGTGGAATATATGTATGAAAACAGAAATCTCAGTAAGATTTAAAGCCCAGAAAGTCATTGGGTCCTTGATTGGGATAGTTAGCTTTGAATTATGTTCTGTGCAGATGTCTCAGATAAATCTATACACAATGGCATAGGATCTTGTACCTTAGATGATTGAATGTTGAGGAGAACATTCATTCAAAAAGGGACAGTTGGTAAGATTACGAAGAGAGTTGGTAAGATTAGAAAAAAGTGTGAGTATAGGATTTGGACAAAAAGTTCTTTAGCAATAGGGTTTTGGGTAGAGAGAAAATGTAAATGTCAGCACATGTGAAGAGTCAGTCACAATGATGAACTGGGGAAAATATGTAGGAAAGCAGATATCAATAGAGACATAAGGAAATCAGGCAAAGTATAAAATGAGTGATACCAATAGACATTTTCAACAGGCTTGAGATTGAATATATAATCTTAGGAAGAAACAAATATGTAGTCACCAATAGGATTGACATTTGAGAGCATTAGGCAACCTGGACATGGGTGATTTTCATAATCCATACTCACATTCCATTTAGGCTTTGGTACAATCGTAAGTGTGACTTTGCATTTTGTGGCCAGAATATTACTGTGATAAAATGTATATGTAGATCAGGTGACATGAGTATTTCTACCACCATTTCTTGGAGCAATATTTTGAAGAGGTGTAAATTAGTATTGGGGGTACCTAGAGGTGTACCATGTGTGTATGAATATAGACATAATGCATGAATAGTCCATACTGCGAATAAATAATACAACTGGTTCAAACTTTAGAAATTGGAATAAATTGATATCTGAAAATACACAGGGAATCATATATTGATATACATACATTCATTCCAACCATTTATACATCCAATGGTAATATTACGGTTGTGGTTCATCATAAAGAGTGTGTGAATTTTGCTTCAAAATTGATAATGGAAATCGACAGTAATGTGTGTGGAAAGAAGTCTCATGAAATGACCAGTCAAAAACAAAGAGGAATACATATGTTCTGAAGCAGGAAGTGATAGAATGTGTTACAAATTTCTTTAAATTTATGAAGTTGTGGCTGAAATGTATATTCTATGATGTACAAAAACTGAAGAAATAGTAATGTACCAGTGTTGTATAAAAATGAACGCCAAAATACACATAATGTCCCATAGGAATCTGCTTGCATTGATGTTAAAGTGGGTCAGTTACTGTAAAAATATAAGGATTTGTTTGCACCATTTACTGAAGTGAGTTTTCAATACTATAAAACAAATATGTATTTCAGATGGATGAATATTTCTGAAAATAATCTTTTGAAAAGTTGAATATAAAACCACATACATGAACATGAATGAATTTAGGGAGTGTATAATAAGATACATATATTTCATATTTTGACAAATCTAGAGTGTATATATATATATATACAAAATACACACAGAGACATTAAAAAGTAGCAATATATATGCCAATTAAAATTCATCGTGAAATATATATCATCCACAGATCCAAAAATATTAATTTTACTGAACATGGATTTATGTATAATGTTTTTTAACTAAGAAGCTCACTCATAATTTGAATTATCAGTTCCAAAAGCGTTTAGGAGGAGTGATTTCTTCTCACACTTTGTATCTGCCAAGTTAGCCACCTCTCAAGAATACAGGTGTGATACCAGGTAGGATTCTATATGTTCATATAAAAATACATGTGCTGAATTGGGTACAGAAAAAGGGAGACAGGAATTCACATATGTGTTAACTTTAAAAACACATGCAGAACTCTTTCAACAAAAAATTGACAAGATTTACAACTCCAACCCTATATCATGCAAATAGGAAGACCAACTATACACCATGCCTCCTATGAAGTGCTAGTATTTCTATTCTGTTTGGGTTATTTTTCTCCATTATATTAGAATTAGTAGTCAGAATCTAGTAGGGTATGGGTTAGTGTCAAGGATTCAGTATTTCGAATGGAAAATTGAAAAATGAATCCAATGTGTATGTAAATATGTGCTACACAAAAATCTTCCCACTCTCATTCAGAACAATGCCTTGACAATACCTTCGCCCCAAGTAAGACACAATTAGAGGAGAAGATTTAGAAAACCTGTGAACAAATATCTGGAATGGAATATGCTCAGGAGCCCACAACCTTGGAAGTGGCAGAGGAGTTTCCAAAGGTAAGGGAAAGGGTAAACACTCCACAAACATGGAGGTCTGCTGGCATAGAGACTTCTTGAGAAACTGCCTGTGAGATTGGGCACTTGAAAAATATGTTGTTGTCAGAAGCTTTAGCTTCCTTTCTAGTGAGACCATAAAAGCTTGGTCTGCATCTATGAGACCTGGAGGACATGCTTTCTTATTTCCCAATGAACATGAGGCAGCAGTGCTAAATTCTCTTTTTAGGTAAACTGTGGCCACTGGGGGCTAAAGGTCTCCCCATGTGCACTGTGAAGCCATATGGTCATCCTCCATTTTCATGGTGTTTCTTCCTGCTGCACTGGGAGTTTGGTATTTGCTTCACGAAATAAAAGGAGTTCAATTGGGTCACAGTGCAAGAGGGAGTTCTGTCATGTGTGGTGGGTCAGGTTCTGCAGGAGGATACAAGAACCAGGATTCTATCCCACATAGCTTGCCCCCTTGACCATAGCAACCTGATTCTGAACAATGTCCTGAAAACTCTCCATATAACAAGTTGCCTTTACATGGAAGGTTCTGCTGGCTGCACCATGTCAGTCACAAGCCATTTGGATGCCAATGGAAGATCCACATGGCCCCACCACAGATGTTTTATCACATACCTGCCCACCACTGCTCTAGGCCAACTACTCAACAGAGTCCAACTTACTGGCATCTCTGTTCTACACCATTTACATGAAACCCAGTCAATCAAGGCACTGTCTGGTATATTCATGATCAGTAACAGGACATCCAAATGTTCTCCAGTGCCACCTGGTGATGGGAATTTCAAAAATTTTATGGTATTTTTCTAGCCATTTTTCAAGGATGAAGTTGGAGGCACTGTGAGTTTCAATTCTTTCAGGAACCATTAAATTTTTAGGAAGCTAATTTCAACGAAAGCTCTGGAGAACACTCACAGGTAAGGCTTCCCAAAGAGTGGCCAAAAGATCACATGATATTATTCCCATTGAGGTCTACAATGTGAGGTCCATATGAGTTTTGACTCTCAACTCTGGGTGCCAAATCTTTCAGAATAAAATCATGTGGTATCCTGGCTGAGAGGCCTAGTGCTCTGTGGAAAGCCATCCTGGGCCTAGAACTTAGTTTCCAAGGGCGACACTCATGCCTGGCTTCCTTAAATCTCAACGCTATTCATAGCAATACTTCTCTGAGGTCAGTTTGAGAACTCAGATTCTAAGGGAATCACACCAGAGTTCAAGAACATGTGGACCAAGTCATCTCTTCCAACTGCCACCCAAATGACCACAATTTAAAACAAAACACTCCAACGTGGAGCTCATCTTTTTTCCATATAGACACTCATAATGACCTCTGGCAAAAGTTTTCCATGAGGGGCACAGCCCAAGACCGTGTCCAAAATAAGCTCTCTTGCACCTAATTTGCCTAAAGTCAGGGTGGCCTGGACACCCTTCTTGTGAACCAGGAGAGATCAAATAGGCCTCCCATTAATACTGCTTCGCTTCTTCAATTTGAGGCCAACTGACTGTGGGGTTTGGATTCCTTATGTGAATTGGAGTCTTGAGAAAACCCAAGCAACTATGGGCTAGCCTCTGCAGGGCTTTGAAGAACTCATTTGAACCAAAGGATCCCTATTCTGACTTGATGAGGTCAGGAAAGTTACAGAAGAGGCGAGAGACTTCATCCACAAGGACTGCTTTTTTGGCCATTTTGGTTTTGGATGTACACCTGGGATCTTTCTTTAGATCCATCAGGAGCTGAGAATCTAAGCCACACCCTCACACAAGGCAAATAGGCTGATTCAGACACATCCATTCCAAAGCAATTAAGCAAAGAGCCACAGGTAATGCCCATTCATTTCCATTTGGAAACTGTTTTCTTCAGGCTTCACAAAGTGGTGGACTGAGGAAAAGACCTTCCTGACATTCAGGGCAACAGAAGAATTGGTAAACAAAAGGCCCCAAGCAGGGTTTCTTCACTGAGACTTTCCTGGTCACACTGATATCTGAGTTTTCTTAGATGCTCGCCATTCCCTTCAGCTATTCAGTACATGGTCATGTCACAGAGCTTCAAGGTTGTACATATCTTAAACACAAAACCATGAGCCTATTCTGGAGAGTGGCGAGAATTCAGGAAGAAAACAGGACCTTAGGTAGATAGCAGGTGTTGCACATCAATAAGGCAAGCTGCAGTCCATTCATAAATAGGGCAGGATGAATGCTGGGAAGCTTTCTACTAGATAGGACATATTCATTGATGCATTCTCCTTTCTAATGTCTACAACCACGGACATAGTGGGATACACAGACATAGAAACACTCACCTTGTCAAACGACTTAGTAGAAACAGTTCACTCCAAACAAAACAAACAACCTTTCATACCTATTCTCAGAACATGAGACAAAACCACAAACCCACACCCACACCACAAAGGCACCTCCTGCCCCCATGTAGGTCTGTGACTATCCGGAGTGTCCTCTGACTGGTGGGCCATACTATGTTCTCTGGAAATGGCCTGTTCTGTCTCAAATCTGGTCTTTTGGCCAACTCTGTGAAGTTGTCAGGGGCCAGCGGTGAGCGACTGCCTGCTTTCTCAGGAAATGCCCCTATTCATAGCTTTCCTTGCATTTGGCCATCCTCACATCAGTAGGTTCCAAGAAAGACTGAGTCTGTCCTTGGTAAATCAAAATAAGTTTGACCACTGGGGCTTGGACTGGGACTGGCTCTTTGTGCCTGGCTTCCTGGATTCCAAGTTCAGAGAGTTCCATCACCAAGGAAGTTAGGTGAGGTCACTTTAGGAACGGAATGAGGTCACTGCCTTGGCAACAACTTTGTCCTAACAGTTGCTTCCAAGGTTCCCATGAGAAGGAGGCTGCCCCTACTTACTGTGACACTTTCACAAGTTACAGTGGTATGTCAACCATAGGCATGCAGGAGCAGCTCAACAAATGCCTGCTTTGGTCCATCTTCTATACATTAAGAAGAGAGTGGCTGATTCAGACACATCCCTTCATCCTGAGCAGGTTGTTTGCCATGGAAGACTTTTGCTGTCTCAGGTCCTTCATAGTTGCCTACATCTTCTCCAGGGATCATTTCTGCATGGACCTTTGAGTTTCTCAGCAGGTGGAAGATCCTCTATATTCCTGTATTTTAAGACCAACTCTGTCCCCACTTTTCTGTAAAATTAGATTGAGAGAACAGTGTATGGTTAGGTTTAATAACATGTTCGATTTGGTTTAGAAAGGAAACTACACGGTTGAGCAAACAGGGTCCTACCGTTAGCAATAATATGAGGATTATAAATGGACCGGCCATGGCAGATAAAAGCATAGTTAACCAGGTTGACTATGTGAACAAAGAATCAAACCTCCCTTCTGGGGCCTCTGTCTGTCTTTGACGCTCTTCAAGTCGTTTTCTTAATTTACTCATAGATTCTTTTACAACTCCAGTATTGTCGGCATAAAAACAACATTCTTCCCTCAATGCAAGCAAAAAGGCAACTTTCTCTCATGAAGAGGAGGTCCAACACTCGCCTGCTCTGTAAAACAACTTCAGAGAGAGAGAGGTTAAAATTCCTGTAAAGCTGTGATGTCGGTTTTTAATGTCTTTAAGCTTTGGTCTATTTCTGCTTCTAATTGTGTCTTTGTTGTGTCTCATGGACTAGGGCAGTTGTTCCTATGCCCACCCCTTCAGCAATTATTATTCCTCATAGGATGGCCAAAGTGAGGGATACAGGTTCCCGGTGGAACCGGGTTGTATGCCCCCCTATTTGAACTTTAAATGAACCTACGTCATGATAGAGCACTCTGAAAAACATCTGCATGATTACATAATTAATCACATCTATTGACCATTTTATGTAAACATAAATAATGTTAAAGTGTATAGAATTATACTGTTTTAGGAATGGACAAGAAAATGCACCTAAGATAGCACCAAAGTGAGGAAAACATTCTTATTTGGTTGCATCCGGATTTAGAGGGCATTGCTTCTGTTGTAATCAATTAATCCCCTGAACCCCAAGTTTTGGTAGTTTTAGAATTTGTACCCAACATGTAAGGGAAGGGGCTCAGAAGTTCACAGTCTGCAGAAATTCACAAAAATTAGTTTTTGTTTCTGTTTTTTTTTTTTCCTCTGTTCTGGGCAAGTTAACTTTTCAAGGACACCTTGGAAGGGGAGAGCTTTTTTGTCTCTTTTTTTCTCCCTGCCAGCTGTCACCATGGAGACCAGTTGCTAACTTTTTTATCTTAGAAATGTAGGCATCTAGGTGAAGCCCCAGCTCAAGGCCAGAGGCCTTGTTCACATATTTTGTGAAAAACTGGAAAGGCAGTGTCTAGCTTAGGGGTGGTGATTTTTCCAGCCAGTGGCCAAGTAGAACAGGGCAACACGAAAAGTGGAAGTTTATGTACATTGAACTCTTTCAGAGGGACTCTTTTGCTGAAAGACCTAAAGTAAGCCTTGGTGAAGACTTCTGGAGAAGGTCATTTAAGACATTTCTGTGGACCTGGTACAGAGGGGGAAGACGGGGTAGTCGAGGCTGAGAGCAGCTCCATGGATCTAAGAATGAGAAAAGAGAGATGTAAAAGAAAAATGGTAAAGGGGTTTGGGATTTTCCTAGAACAAAACTTGAGCATTAGAACAGGTATAGCAGAGGGGAAGATGGGAGTAAATATTCCAAAAAGCCTTTGAGGGACTTTAAATTCTTAGAAACCTCTTTTCAGTGATGACAAAGCAACTATAAATGCCATTTTCATTACATCGTGGATAGGGGTCTGAGGGCTCTTCTCAGCTGGTTTGAGCTTTGGGTTAGCTTGCTAGAGGACTTGGTGGGACCTAGTGCAGGCCCTGACAGGAAAAGAGAGGAGTGAGTGGGTGAAGGGGTACCTCGGTACCTGCTACCTCAGCAACGGGGCAATGTTCTGAGAACCAGCGGAGGTTTGGGTTTTTGATTTAGTAATTGGAGAGGAGAAATCAGGTTGCTAAGATGGGAGTGATAGCAGAGAGTCTAGAGCAGAAGGCTGAGGGTGAGAAACTATTGGAGAAGCATAGTACAGGATGTGAGAAAAAGAGGAAAAATGATTCCACATAGGGAAATTTCCCCCTTTTGAGAACTTGCCGAAGTTAAAAATGTCACTCAGAATTTGAGGATCTAGAGAACCCTCTGGGGGCCATAGTATTTGGTTGTCTAATTGGTAATATGGCCAATGCTGTGTACTGAATTTGATGAGGAGTTTGGGTTCCACCAGGCAGCCCCTGTATGCTCACATTCCCTTGACTTACACAAGAAGTCGGCTTCTCCCCCACACAGCCGTGGCTGTTTGTGGCTTTGATAGTACGCCAGGCAAACATAGTAATCTAGGCTAGTAAAACCTGAATCTGTCTCGCGTGTCCCTGCATCCATAATATTTGTTTCCATTATCTATGGTACAGAAGAGATTTAATGGGATTTTAGTGGGATCCTCTTCATCAGGGATATCTCAATAGGAAAGACCTATACCGACCTGACAAATGTCTGGGTGGAGAGATGGCCACCAGGTCTCTATGGGGCCTGTATGCGAGATAGACTATACTTCTTGTCTAGTAGGATTTGTGATCAGCCATTGCTGCTGAACGGGGTGATGAGGGTTAGAACTACTGGTGGCCAAGGGGAGAGTCTATAGTCTTATCCACATAGCGAATACGCAATTTGAAATGGTTACCACGCTTTTCCAGTTTCCAACAAGAGTCTGGACACAGCGAAGGCTTGAGATGAGAGGCATGGATCCAAAAAGTGATTCCATCTACTTTAACGCTTTAGGTTTTATAAGTAGCACCTGGTATGTTTCTTTCCAGTGGGGTTCCAGGGATGACACCTGATGTTGTCTTATGTAGACGAAGTCTCTTACATGATATTGATTTAGAGTCCCCTCCTCCCCTGGTTGGTAGGCAGTGGCCAGCTGTTTCCACAGTTATCGCTGAGTTCTTTCAATGACTTTAAGTCTGTCAAGCAAGGGGGTGTGGAAGTGATCGTTAAGCCTTAGAGTTGGGGTTAGGTCCCTTATTGGATGATGGGAATCATAGAGAATTTCATAGGGGGTGAGGTTACACAAAGAAAGAGAGGGAATATTTCTCGCATGAAACAGTGCATAAGGCAGGAGCATAATCCAATCTTTTATGCCGGGCTCTAAGCTTAATTTTGTGAAGGTCTCTTTAATGGTTCTATTTATTTTTTCTACCTGTCCTGAGCTCTGGTGTATATAAGCATAATGTAACTTAAAATTAATCCACAGGGTCCCAGTTAACACCTGACTTACCTGGGCCATGAACACCAGTCCATTATCAGACCCTATTACCTTAGGCAGACCGTATCTTGGAAAAATATCTTTCAGAATCTTCTTGAAAATCATTTGTGCAGTTTTTTTTTTGTGTGTGTGTGTGTGTGTGTGTGTGTGTGTGTATGTGTGGAAGGCTTCAGTCCATCCTGAAAATGTATCTACAAAGACTAGGAGGTATTTAAGTCCATACCTTGCTGGCTTAATTTCACTATTGTCCACTTCCCAAAATTGTCGTTTTCTGGTTCCTCATAGGTGCTTTCCTCTAGGAAACTGGAAGGGTAAGCATTAACCAATTGACGGACTCGACAGGCTTTTGTTACCCGTTCAGTTATTTTCTTTCGCTGTGAGTCGGTTAGTGGAAAACTCTGTTCTTAATCCTACAGGAATGCCTGCAGTTTCATTGAACCAAGGTGAGTGAGTTGGTGTACATTTTTAACGTAGTGTAGGGCTTTCTGTAATTGCAGCCTGAGCTCAATGAAGTTGAGGTGTTCAGTGTCAGTGTCCATAGATATTATAAAAAACTTCCTGGTGATCAGGGGTCCATTGGAATTGGGCATCTCCCTCTAACACCGGGTATAAAGGAGCAGCTAAAAACGCAAACCCAGGTATCCATAACCTGCAAAAGCCAGCAGTCCCAAGAAACTCTCTGAGTTGTCTCCTGTTAGATGGGGGTGGTATCTAGGCAATGGTTTGTTTTCTGGGCTCAGTGAGCCATCGTTTACTGCCCCTAAGGAAACAGCCCAGTAAGATTACTTCATGCCAGAAAATTTGGGCCTTTTTGGCCGAAACTCTATACCCGAGTTGAGCAAGCTCATATAATAGTGCTTGGGTCCCAGACTCACAGTTTTCCTTGGTGTTGGCTGCCAGTAGCAGGTCATTCACGTATTGAAGCTGGGTGACTTTGGGGTGCGTAGTTCTGAAATTGCTGAGATCTCTGTGGAGGGCTTCATCAAAGAGAGTGGGGGAGTTTTTGAACCCCAGTGGGAGTCTAGTCCAAGTTAGTTGACCAGACGTTCAGGTTTCTGGGTCTACCCACCCGAAAGCAAACAGCAACTGACTATCTTTATGCAGAGGCAAGCAAAAGAAAGCATCTTTTAAGTCCAGAACAGTATACCATTTCCGCTCAGGGTTCAGAGTGCTAAGCAGATTGTACGGATTAGGTACCGTGGGGTGAATGTCCTGCACTCTGTTGTTGATCTCTCTTAGGTATTTAACAGGGCGATTGTCCCGGTTCCTGGCTTTTTTTTCTAGTAGCAGGGGAGTGTTCATGGCCAATTGACAGGGCCTTAGGACGCCTAAGGTCAGATATTTCTGAATATGGGGCCTTATCTCATCTTTAGCTTTTTTTGCTTAGAGGATATTATTTGACATTAATTGGGGAGGCTGAGGTTTTTAACTCCACTGTTATTGGAGGTTGTTTCACGGCCAGGCCTAACCCAGCAGTTTTTGCCCAGGCATCTGCGTAATCTGTTATCCATTTCTGGCATAGCTTGCCTGTTTGATCAGTCTTGGGGGGTGTGAAGAGTGGATGTTCATCTTCTACTAATTTAGTTAAAGCCGTGACTATAGGAGTTTATACTAAAGGATTTAGAAATTTCATTTGGTAGCCTTCAGGGTTAAAAGTTATTAAGGCCAAGAGCTTGGTGAGCAGATCTCTGCCCATCAATGGGTCCAGGCATTCCTGGATTACTAGGAAGGAGTGATGGATTTTTCCTTTACCTAGGTCCATGGTCCTCTTAGTAGACTAAGCCCGATATTTACTGCCATTAGCCCTTTGAACTACAGACCTTTTATTTGATAGAGGGCCCAATGGGGCCTTAAGGGCTTCGTATACTGCTCCTGTATTCATTTCAAAGTTTACTGGGGTCCGCTACACTTCAAAAGTTACCCTGAGCTAGGGGAAGTGATCTGAGCCCCAACTTTCTTAGTCATGCACCAGAGTCACAATGGCTGGCTGGCGTGGCTGTCTCTTTATAGGGCACTTTTTGGCGCAGTGTCCTTTTTTTTTTACAGTAGGCACATTGATCTGAGGCCAGGGGTGGCCTCTTGCATGGCCCCAGGTAACCCTTACTGTCACCTTATGTCTTAATTTCTGGCCTCTTTCTTGTTGTGACAAGGATCTTGGTCAATCCCTTAGTCTGTCTTTTGCTTCTCTCATCCTTTTTTTGCTCCCTTTCTTTCTCCCTGTTTCTCTCTTATAGTATACTTTCTCAGCTTCTCTGACTAAATCTCTCTTTTAAATTTTTTTAATATCCATGGCAGCTTGCCCAATTAAGGCCATTGTTACAGATGAATTTTGATCCGCTGCCTGAGGATCGAAAGGAGTATATCTTTTATATGCCTCCATAATTCTTTCTAGAAACAAAGAGGGAGATTCATCAGGCCTTTGAATAATTTCTCTTACCATGGCCAAATTAGTTGGTCACCTAGCAGCCCCTTGGAGACCTGCTATTAGAGCCAGGCAATAATTGGACAGATGCTCTTTATCTTCAAAGGTGTTGGGGTTCCAGTTGGGTTGGTTTAAGGGTAAGCTCGCTTTGATTATGTTGGGAAGTTGTGTTGGTCGCCAATCAGGTCCGAGGATATTTTTTTTTTTTTAGCTTCTTGGAGGTTTTTCTCTTATTCCTCTGTCATAAAGAAAGTCCCTAGGAGTTGTTGGCAGTTATCCCAAGTAGGCAGGTGTAAAAACGTTGGCGAGTTCTCTGAGTTCTTTTAGCCGGGCCAGCTTCCTCCAGGGAAGGAGGGGCTCTGTGTGCCACGGGACTGTCATCTGGATGGCGCTGGGCCATCCTAGCTTCTTTGAATGGTGGAGAGGCTGAGTCAGCAGCAGGGGAATCACTTAGAGGGTGTTGGCAGTTGGGGGATGAAGGCAGAGGATAAGGAGGGGGAGGAGAGTCCAGTAGAGTCTTGAGACTCAGGGAGAACAGAGGGTGCAGGAGGAGGAGCAGAGAGTTAAAGAGATAGAATCATGGGGGAAGGAGTAGGAGTCCGTGCAGGGACAAGGAAAGGCTTCACCCTTGGAGGAGGAGATTTGCAGAGGTCCTGACAAGTTAAGATATATGGCTGTTGATCTGGACGTCTACGTGGCCCCGGCTAAAAGACAATATCTTGAACTTTTCAAATTAGTGCGAAGTAGAAAGATCCTTCTAGGGGACATCTGACTACAAAGTTGGGTCATTCTGAGACACAGAATCTGCAAGATCCGGCGTTTTACTGAAAAAGAAAGATTCTGAGCCCTTAAGCAGACTTTGGTCTAGTGATCAAGGGTCATGAACAGAGGCATTGAAGTGCTCTGTCCCATAATGAAATATACACAGACAATAAAAGCAATGACACAAGACACAGACAAGACAAGACAATAAAGACAGGCAATGGACGTCCAATACTGAGACCATGACTGAGTAGCTGGCAAAACATGATGGGCTGGCAATACCGAATCCGAAACAAAATATCACTGAATAAAGGAGACTATTGTTCCTCGATTTCATGAGTTCATCCCCCAGGGACATGGCCTGTGGCTCTGTTACATGTGTGTCAGCCACCATGGGAGAGAGCTCACGCTCTTTACCAATAGCCATTTTGTGAAACCCTAACCTGAATCCTGAAACCAGAAAGAGGGGCCTTATTTATCCCCAGAGGAGCCCGTTGGGGGTCTTTCATCTGCGGCTGCCGGATCTCACTGGGGCCACCAGATGTAAAGATCGGGCGAGGGTGGGTGGAAGAGACCACCAAGAGACTGTCTCATGCAACAGCAAAGGCTTTATTGGGAGTCCGGCATGCAAGGGCTCAGAGCTCTCTTGAATAGAGCAGAGAGCCCTGAGAACAGCTTAAGAAGTGCTTATATATTTTCCTTGGAGAGGGCAGGAAGGAAAGTTTATTGATGGGTAAGTGCGAGTGGGCGGTTTGCGTGCAACTGGTTGACCGAGTACATTCTGCAGTTTGGCAGTTGGGGACAGCACATTCTGGGAACAAGAATAGCAAACAGTTCTCAAGATTTCAACAGTGTTTTGTTAAGCATACAGAAAATCAAGAAGTGACAAGTACCTATTTTATTAACCTTTCAATATAAGTATGAAAACAGAAATCTAGGTAAGATTTGAAGCCCAGAAGTTCATTGGGCCCTTGATTGGTATACTTAGCGTTGAATTACATTCTGTAGTGATGTCCCAGAAATATGGATATACAATGGCATAGGACCTTATACCTTCTCGGAGGTCAATTCCAAAACACAGACTCTAAGGGGAATCACACCGAAGTTCAAGCCAAGGTGGACCCAATTATCTCTTCCAACCGCCACACAAATGACCACAATTAAAACCAAAACACTCCCACATGGCACTCATCTTCTTCCATATAGACACTCACCATAACTTCTGGCAAGAGGATTCCATGAGAGGTGCAGCACAAGACAGTGTCCCAAATAAGGTCCCTTTCCCCTCATTTGCCAATAGTCAGGGTGGCCTGGACACCCTCCCTGTGAACCAGGAGTTATCAAATATGTCTGCCATTAATACAGCTCTGTTCTCCAATTTGAGGCCTACTGACTGTGGGGTTTAGATTCTTTATTTGAATTGGATTCATAAGAAAACCCAAGAACCTATGGGCTAGCATCTGCAGGGCTTTGAAGAACTCATTTGACTCAAAGGATCCCTATTCTCACTTGATGTAGGTAAGGAACCTTACAGAAGAATGTGAGGCACTTCATCCACAGTGACTGATTTTTGGCCATTTTGATTTTGGATTCACACATGGGATCATTCTTTAGATCCATCAGGTGCTGAGAATCTAAGCCACAGGCTCACACAGGACCAAGAGGCTGATTCAGACACATCCCTTTACAAAGCAATTAAGCAAAGAGCCACAGGTGGTGCCCATTCATTTCCGTTTGAAAACTGTTTTTTTCAGGATTCACAAAGGCGTGGCCTCAGGCAAAGAACTTACTGACATTCAGGGCAACAGAAAAATAGGCAATCAAAAGGCCCATTGCAGGGGTTCTCCACTGAGACTTTCCTGGTCACATCGATATCTGAGTTTTCTGAGATGCTTGCCAATCCCTTCAGCTATCCAGTACATGTCCATGTCACAGTGCTTGGAGGTGGTACATATCGTGGACTCAAAAGCATGAGCCTATTTTGGAGAGTGGCTAGATTTCAGGAAGAAAACAGGAACTTAGGAAGATAGCAGGTGTTGCCCATCGATATGGCAAGCCCTAGTGCATTCATAAATTGGGCAGGATGAATGCTGGGAAACTTTCTACTAGACAGGAAACATCCATTGATGCATTCTCTTTTTCTAATGTCTACAACCACGGACACAGTGGGATACACAGACATAGAAACACTCGCCTTGTCAAACAACTTACTAGAAACAGTTCACTCCAAAACAAACAAACCGACTTTCCTACCTCTTCTCAGAACATGGGGCAAAACCACAAACACACATCCACACCCAAAAAGGCACCTCCTTCCCCCAAATAGGTCTCTCACTATCCGGAGTGTCCTCTGACTGCTGGGCCATACTATGTTCCCCAGATATGGCCTATCCTGTCTCAGATCTAGTCTCCATATCCAACTCTGTGAAGTGGTCAGGAGCCAGCTGTGAGCCACTACCTGCTTTTTTAGGAAAGGCCCCTCTTCAGAGTACTCCTGGCATTTGGCCATCCTCACATCAGTAGGTACCAAGAAAGACTGACTCTGTCCTTGTTAAATTGAAGCAAGTGAGACCACTAGGACTGGGACTGGGACTGACTCTGTGTGCCTGGCTTCCTGCATCCCAAGTTCAGAGAGTTCCATTACCAAGGAAGTGAGGTGAGGTTGCATCCTTCAGGAACTGAATGAGGTCACTGCCTTGGCAACCACTTTTTCCAAACAGTTGCTTTCAAGCGTACCGTGAGAAGGAGGCTTACCCTACTTTCTGTGGCACTTTCACAAATTAGAATGGTATATCAACCATAGGCACCAAGAAACAGCTCTCCACACAGGCCTGATTTGGTCCATCTTCTCTATATTAGGAAAAGAGCCTTTAGTCCGGGGAGCACTGCAGTGAACCTCTGCACTAAAACTATTAGCAAGCACCTGGTGGAGGAGTCCTCCATAGGTAAGTGGGGCTTTTATAACATCTGATATCCGGTTAAGGGAGATCTCTTCTGATGACAGAGATGTGGCCTGGGGAGGCTCACATATACTCCTTTCCAGGAGAGTAACCAGAATCGTTCTGTCCTCTGTTCTGTTCTGTAGGGAATTCCTCTGGAACTGTAGAGAGGGGCCGACAGGCACGCATGCACTCCTACCCTGGAGCTATAGCAAGATGTTGCACTGTTCCACTGTTTTTCTGTTTAGGCACATGGTTTCTGTTTTTTGTGTTTTGTTTTGTGTTCTATTTTTTTGATTGTTTGTTTGTTTTTGTTCATTTTGTTGTGTGATTTCAGTGGTAAATACTTAAGGATTTTGGACGTAAAAATAGGTAATAAAGAGAGTAAGCCTGACACCCCTTTGGACTGTGTTTTAGGGAACTGCGATGAACTTTACTCGCCTTTGTTAAGCAGGATGATAGAAGCTCCTAGCTGGCTGCCTGGAGCACACCCATTGCAGAGGGCAATGCTTGGTGGGGACCTAAGAACTGAGCATCTCCGAGGTTAACAAGTGAAACTCCTTTAAAACCCCTTGTCACTCCAGATCAAGAGAGTCACAACCTTTGGCAGAGTCCCCTGTGTTTCTCCTTTGTTCGCAAAGCAATAAACCTCCCTTTTTCTTTTTCTCAAAACTCAGTCCTCATTATTAAATTGGTATTAATTGGTGTCAAGTTGAGGAATCGAACTTTAATTTACAAATTTGGTACCCGCCCTCCACCCCGGAACTTTGTGAGAGCTGTCTACTGAAATATTAGGAGATGAAGCATGCTTGGTGTGGAACTGAACAAGAGGAGCTAATCCTGTAAGTAAAAGGAGGGACTGAGGGACTCCCAGCAGCTGCCAAAGCCCTGTTGATTCAGGGAATTACCTCCTTCCTCCCCGCACTGTAAGAATTATGCCACCTCTGTCTTGTTAAAAAAGAGAAAAAGAAAAAGGGGACACTAAATGCAGTGAAGTCACCATGGAGACACTTTATTTTACATTTCAGGTTTCCCCTCTGTTAAAACATGTGGTCCCCCCCCCTGTGGATATCTATGGTGCACACTGGTGTAGGAGATTTTTCTCTTATCTGCTCTGGTTTAAACGGTTCTCTCTGACAGCCATAGTCTGAACCTCCTTTCTGTCTGTCTTGTGTCTTTGTATCTGGCCCTTTAAGACATGTGCAATAATGTGTTGATATTATAAATTGTTTCTTGGGAATGATCTTACCTGAATGTGTGTCTAAATGATGATGTTTTATTTTAACAATCTGGTATCTGAATGGGTTTTTGAAGCATTGCAGAATCTTGCAGTTAAAAGTCGGGTTTAGGTAATTGTTTAGTTTATGATTTCAGATAATTCATGCCAGAGAACTTAAATACTTAGTATGGAAAACTGAAGAACTCTACTTCCAAGTTGGCAAGTAAATTCCCAATCATACAGTCTTTTTTTCACCAATTTTGAATTGGATAGCCTCGGGAAATGTCACTGTGTGTACCACTGCATTAATTTGGACAAGGATAGTAAATCATAGAATGGTATCTGTTGACAAAACAAGATGTAAAAATATAAAATTTTGTGAATTGTATCTTAAATTTGTATCATAATTTTCAACATCCGAACCTCAAAATTATGGTTAAAATGCCTTAGGCCTGAGGTGTCTGCTCAGAATAGCAGTTTTTCCTGCTCCTTCCAGACCTCAGCCATGATTTATATTGAAATGTAAATGAAAGAAGCCTGAAAGCTTAGTAGGAGACTGATTTGAGGCCTAAGGGAAAAAAAAGGTAAATTGTATGGTATTTACTAATTACTAGCCAGTCACTTTTTCTAGGACTCTTTTTTTTTTCCTTAGATACTTTTTTTTTTGAGCTCATGATTTTGAGCATACAGACCTAGGTTAATGTTTTTCAGATCAGTTCTATCTTTGACCAACTGTAGACTTTTTGAAACATTGCAATGGAGATTTCACCTGAGAAAAGCTACAAGGCCTTTACTATTATTATGTGTGCACACTTTTGTTATGTGTTGTATGTCCACATATACATATGTCCGTATATCATATATATGATACACAAATTAACATATACAAGGAGCGCTCATAAAAAAGCGCTCATTAAAACAAATTTAAATAGGAGATCCAAAGATCTTTAATTCACGTGATTTAAATGTTTCAATTTAAATTGGATAAACAGATAAAAATCAATGTCTTTAAATTTAAGCTTACAATTTTTTTAGGTGTTCAAAAATCTAATAAAATATTAATATCTACAAAAAGTCTAATATGCCTTGGTTCTAGGACCTTTCCTTCAACATAAAAATGGTTTACACTGTCAACACATTTCTCTAATATTTTGATAAATAAGTAAAGTAAATTTGATATGGGATTGCTCATTCATGAGTACTTTTCTTAGATATCTGATTGATTTACTAAGGTCTGAATAAGTTCTTATTAAAGTCTGTATAAGAATATAAAAATAAGTCATGTGTTAATGAGACAAAAATTTCTTAAAACATAAGTTTACCCATAACGTTGTGTTTATTAAGTTTTATTTTCTCCAGAGCAAGCAACCATAAAAATTAAACAACTGATTAAATAAGAACTGTTATTTTAGAGCACTGTACTGCCATTGCTTTAAAAGCTAAACTTGGTTAATGTAGAAACATCAATGTAATTGTGATGCTATCAGTGTTTTCATATCTTATAGGTATGCAAGTCTGTAAGGTAGAAACTTTAAAAGAGCATTATATCAAGCTGGTGCTCTGAAGTTGTATGGTAAAAAATATATTGGGGATTTATTTACCTGTTATCAATAAGATATGTAAACTTTTATGTTACTTTTTACATTGGGGAACAATTTAAATGTATTTTTTAGTTAATGAGAGCCTAATCGATGTAAAGGTTAAAAACTTTCAGCCTTTCTTTAATTCATGTTTTAAATGTGATATCATATGGTGTTAGCTAATGTTCATGTGACCTCAAACAATTTATGTAAACTTTGTCAAATGATATTTAAAAATAAGAATTAGCTTTAGAACTAAAATACTTAAGATTTATAAAGAGCCCTGCCTTAGCTGAGATAAGGCTCTGTGTCCCATCTTACTACATGTGAGAATGACTATGAAACCAGTAGGTTAGATAATATTTCTTTAAAGTTATGTTAAAAAGTTGGTTTTTTTTAAGGTCAATATTCCTAGGATCTCAAACAGGGGATATAATGTATAACTCAGCCAAAAAATTCAGGGTAGCTGTTACACAAGCTAAGTATTTTTACTTTTGTTAATTTTATTTTGAAATTTTCTTATAAGTGATCTAAAGATTCTCTTTTACTGTTTTACAAACGTGTTGCTTTAAGAACACAACATGGGTTTATTCAATATAATAAGTCATTAGTTACAATACAGACAGAATAATACAGATCCCAATTAATAAAAAGATAATTATATAGTTATAGACATTAAAGCCCAGTACTCTTAATATAAGGCTGTTAAAATTTATTTGCTGGATGTTTAAGATTAGGATTTAAAATTAAAGTTAAATGAAAAGAGCCAAGAAAACCAATATTTGGCTTTTGCCCTATGAGTCAGTCTGAATCCAGGGAACAGGGGACTTCTCTAAAGAGCTTTGAAACTCTGAGCCACATAACCTCCTCCTGATCAGGGAGATTAATGAGACCACTGGAGAACAGAAAGCCAATCAGTGTATTTGTAACGAAGAGGAGAGTCATCAAAGAAAGGAGACATCCCTGATGCTTCCGAGGGAAGCCAAATGGTCAAGCAAGATCTGGACCCACCTAGCGCAAATGGCACTAGCAGAACTGAGAATCTGCTCTCAAGTTTCCCCAGAATTGACTCCCATAAAAGGTCAGCTGACTGTTAACAATAGATGGAAACAAAAGTCAGTTTGACTGCTTCATCTTAAACACTTAGCAAAGACAGTTAAGAACAAAATACATCCATTCCTGGGCATTTTAAATTATAATAATAATAATAATAATAATAATAATAATAATAATAATAATAATAATATAATGTTAAGGTATGCACTTTATGTTTGCCTCCCAAAATAAGTAAGACTGGTGGCTACAAAGAAGAATTCTCAGACAGGAATGCCTGATACTTATAAAAAGAGACTATCAAGAAGACCTGCCACAGGGAGAAGTTTTCAGTTTAAGGCCTACAGATATTCCTAACCTACACAGGTTATCTTGGTGTTTGCTAGTACAATTATCCAGCCCTGAGTAACAGAATTAAAGGTTTCTCAAAGAGACACAGAGGTCATAATAGTAAAAGGATTTTACAAGATCAGATGACATTAAATAATTAAACTGTATCTTATGGGGAGGGACAAGTGTAACAGTAAAAGTTAAATATTAAATTGACAGTCCTGATAACTGGGGATATTAAAGACTGGTGAGGGAACTTCTATACAGTGACATGTTCCAGGTGCTGCAACATTTATTCAGTACTCATGGTTTTTGTTTCTCTCATAGAAGAACCCATCCCCAGATGACTTTACAACCTGTTCTTCCCCAATCAGACTTCAAACCGAACTGACTTCTAAAAGGCAACTCATGTCCCTCAACTGACTTCTAAAAGGCAACTCATGTCCCTCATCCCATGCCCACTCACGTCACCCTGTCTCAGGTCAGAAGAAGAAAAAATGAGTGACACCACTCTTCTTATAACAATGGAGAGAAAGATAAATAGACTATCAATATAAGTAATTAATTAAGTCAGGTAAAATCAGGGAGATCGGTTTTGGGTGAGTTCTAAAAATTTGGAGACTCTTACCTGAGGGATTAAAATTTCCTCAGTGCTCTTCCCGTAATCTATCAAAGATTTGAAGGGGACACAAAGAAAAGGTGGGAATGATAGACCCAACCTGATCTTTAATTTAAATTGGGAGCCATCTTGCCAAAAAGCCATGAAAAGATAATTTTGGCTTTACCATAAATTACTTCAAATTCTAAACCTGCTTGGAATGCCTGCCCATGCCTTGAACTCACCCATGCCCGGCTCTCTGACCAGATAGCAGCCCTCTCTGAAACTTTAGTGACACATCATAAATATTTGCCTTCTCTGGCCAGACAACAACCCTCTCTGAGGCTCTAATGGTCTTCATGAACTCTGATGTAGGGACAGCAAAAAAAATGTAGACTGCCATTGGTGTGATGTTTGTCAGAGTTCTGTTATCTGTAAACCCCCTTTTGTGTAATTTTCTGGGCTATTAAGCTGCCTGTAGGAAAGCTGGGGTTGCTGTCTTTTTCCCGCCGTTTTGTGAGGGAGAGGTAGCACAGCCAGTGGAAATAATAAGCTTAATTTAATTTGATTTTAATTAGAGTCAGTGGTCTTTTCTTGTGTCCTGGTCTAACAGGTAAACACTCCAAAAACATGGAGCTCTGCCAGCCTAAACACTTCTTGAGAAACTTCCTCTGAGTTTGGGCACTTGAAATATATGTTGTTGTAAGGAGCTTTAGCTTCCTTTCTAGTGATACCATCAAAGCTGAGTCTGCATCTATGTGACCTGGAGGACATGGTTTCTTGTATTCTAATGAACATGAGGCAGCAGTGCTGAATTTTCTCTTTGTAGGTAAACTGTGGCCACTGGATACTAAGTGTCTCCCCGTTTGGACTGTGAAGCCATTTGGTCATCCTCCACTTTGTGGTGTTTCTTGCTGCTGTACTGGGAGTTTGGTATATGCTTTATGAAATACAACGAGTTCAACTGAAACCCAGTGTTGAAGAAAGTTCTGTCACTTGTGGTGGGTCAGGGTCTGAAGGAGAATGCACCAACCAGGCTTTTATCTCACAGAGCTTGCCCCCTTGTCCATAGAAATCTGACTCTGAACTTAGCCCAGAAACCTCTCCATATAAAATGATGCCTTTACATAGAAGGGTCTGCTGGCTGCACCATGTCAGTCACAAACCATTTGGAAGGCAATGGCAAATCCTCATTGCCACACCACAGATGTATTATCACACACCCACCCACCACTGCAATAGGCCCACTTCTCAGCAGGCTCCAACTTACTGGCATCTTTGTTCTACACCATTTTCATGAAACCCGGTCAATCATGGCATTCTCTGGTACACTCAAGATCAGCAACAAGACATCTAAAGGTTCTCCAGTGCCACCTGGTTAAGGGAATTTCAAAGATTTCATTGTATTTATCTAGCCATTTTTCATGGATGAAGTTGGAGGCACTGTGGGTTTCAGTTCATTCAGGAAATATTAAATGGTGAGGAAGCTGTTTTCAATGAATTCTCTGGAGAAATCTCACAGGCAAGTCTTCCCATAGAGTGGTCAAAAGGTCACATGAAGCCAGGCCCATTGAGGTCTTTAATGTGACGTCCATGGGTGTTCTGACTGTCAACTATGGCTGCCAAATCTTTCAGAATAAAATCGTGTGATATTCTAGCTGATATGCCAAGGCTCTGTGGAAAGCCACCCTTGTATTTGATCTCAGTTTCCAAGGGAGAATCCCATGCGTGGCCTCCTAAAATCTGAACACAGTTTATGGCAATATTTCTCTGAGATCAGTTCGAGAACTCAGACTATAAGTGGAATCACACCAGAGTTCAAGCCCAGATAGACCCAGTCATCACTTCCAACCACCAAACAAATGACCACAATTAAAACCAAAGCACTCCCACAAGGCCCTCATCTTCTTCCATATAGACACTCATCATAACCTGTGGCTGGAGGTTTCCATGAGGGGCTCAGCCCAATACAGTGTACAAAATAACCTCCCTTGCCCGTCATTTGCCTAAAGTCAGGGTTGCCTGGACACCCTTTCTGAGAACCAGGAGTTATCAAATGAGCCTGCCGTAAATACTGCTCTGATTCTCCAATTTGAGGCCTACTGACTCTCGGGTATAGATTCTTTATGTGAATTGGAATCATGAGAAAACCCAAGCACCTATGGGCTATCCTCTGCAGGGTTTGAAGAACTCATTTGACAAAAAGGATCCCTATTTTCACTTGATGGAGATCAGTAATCTTACAGAGGAAGGCGAGAGACTTCGTCCACAATGACTGCTTTTTTGGCCATTTTGGTTTTGGAAGCACACATGTAATTGTTCGTTAGATCCATCAGGTGCTGAAAATCTATTCAACAACCTCAAACATGGCCAAGAGTCTGATGCAGACACATCCCTTTCCAAAGCAATTAAGCAAAGATCTACAGGTGATGCCCATTAATTTCCATTGAAAACCGTTTTCTTCAGGCTTCAAAAAGGGGTGGCCTGAGGCAAAGACCTTTCTGACATTCAGGGCAACAGAACAATAGGTAAGCAAATGGCCCAAGGCAGGGTTTCTAAAATGATATCTGAGTTTTCTGAGATGATCCCATTCCCTTCAGCTATCCAGTACATAGCCATGTCACAGAGCTTGGAGGTGGTTCATGTCTTGGAAACAAAACCATGAGCCTATTCTGGAGAGTGGCCAGAATTCAAGAAGAAAACAGGAATTTAGGAAGACAGTGATTGTTGCCCATCCATTAGGCAAGACAAAATCCATTCATAAATTGGGCAGGATGAATGTTGTGAAGCTTTCTTCTATTCAGGACACATCCATTGATGCATTCTCTTTTCTAATGTCTACAACCACGGACACAGTGGGATAAACAGACATAAAAACACTCGCATTGTCAAAAGACTTACTAGAAACAGTCCACTCCAATCCTAACAAACCGACTTTCCTACCTATTCTCAGATCATGAGACAAAACCACAAACTCACACCCACACCCAAAAAGTCACCTCCTTCCCCCAAGTAGGTCTATGACTATCCGGAGTGTCCTCTGACTGATGGGCCATAGTATGTTACTCCAAAATGGACTGTCCTATGTCAGATATGGACTCCTTGGCCAACACTGTGAAGTTGTAAGGTGCCAGTGGTGAGACACTACCTGCTTACTCAGGAAAGTCCCCTCTTCAGACCTTCCTGGCATTTGGCCATCCTCACATCAGTAGTTACCAAGAAAGACTGATTCTGTCCTTGGTAAATCCAAATATGTGAGGCCACTGGGACTGGGACTGGGACTGCCTCTGGGTGCCTGTCTTCCTGGATCCCTAGTTCAGAGAGTTCCATCACCAAGAAAGTGATGTAGGTCACTTCCTTCAGGAACTGAATGAGGTCACTGCCTTGGCAACCACTTTGTCCTAATAGTTGCTTCCAAGTGTCCCAATTGATGGAGGCTGCCCCTACTTCCTGTGACACTTTCACAAGTTTGAATGGTATATCAAACATAGGCACCCGGGAACAGCTCTCCACACAGGCCTGGTATTGTCCATCTTCTCTACATTAAGAAAAGAGAGACTGCTTCAGACACACCCCTTCATCCTGACCAGGTTGTTTGTCGTGGAAGATGACTTTTGCTCTCTCAGGTCCTTCATAGCTTCCTATAGCTTCCCCAGGGTTCATTTCTGCATGGACCTTTTCATTTCTCAGCAGGTGGAAGATTTCTTACATTCCTGTATTGTAAGACCAACTCTGTCCCTGCTTTTCTGTAAAGTTAGATTGAGGGAACAGAGTATGGTTAGGGTTAATAACATGTTTGATTTGGCTTAGGAATCATTCTGCTGGATGAATAATGTTATTGGGAACCTGCAATATTTATTAGAATATATAGAGGGGAAATATATTTATGAAAACCGAAATCTAGGTAAGATTTGAAGCCCAGAAGGGCTTTGGATCCTTGATTGGGATACTTAGGTTTGAATTATGTTCTGCACATGTGTCTCAGATAAATCTATACACAATGGCATAGGACCTTGTACCTTGGATGATTGAATGTCAAAGAGAACATCCAGTCAAAAAAGGATAGTTGGTAGGATTAGGAAGATAGTTGGTAGGATTAGGAAAAAGAGTGAGTATATGATTTGGACAAAAAGTTCTTTAGCAATAGGGTTTTGGGTAGAGAGAAAATGTAAATTTCAGCACATGTGAAGAGTCAGTCACAATGATGAACTGGGGAAAATATGTAGGAAAGCAGATATCAATAGAGACATTAGAAAATCAGCAAATGATAAAGTGATTGATAGGATTAGACATTTTCGACAGGCTTGAGTTTGAATAAATAATCTTAGGAAGAAACAAATATGTAGTCACCAATAGGATTGACATTTGAGAGCATTAGGCAACCTGGACATGGGTGATTTTCATAATCCATACTCATTTTCCATTTAGGCTTTGGTACAGTCGTAAGTGTGACTTTGCATTTTGTGGCCAGAATATTACTGTGATAAAATGTATATGTAGATCAGGTGACATGAGTATTTGTTGCACCATTTCTGAGAGCAATATTTTGAAGAGATATAAATTAGTATTGGGGGCACAAATAGGTGTACCATGTGTGTATGAATATAGAGAGAATGCATGAATAGACCATACTGTGAATAAATAATATAACTGTTTCCAAATTTAGAAATTGGAATAAATTGATATCCCAAAATACACAGGAAATCTTATATTGATATACATACATTCATTCCAACCAGTTATATATCTAATGGTAATATTAGGGTTGTAGTTTATCATAAAATGTGTGTGAGTTTTGCTTCAAAATTGATTATGGAAATCGAAAATAATGTGTTTGGAAAGAAGTCTCATGAAATAACCAGTCAAAAACAAGGAGGAATACATGTGTTCTGAAGCAGGAAGTGATTGAATGTGTTACAAATGTCTTTCAATTTGTGAACTTGTGGATGAAATGTATATTCTACGATGTATAAAAACTGAAGAAATAGTAATGTACCAGTGTTGAATTAAAATGAACATCAAAATACACATCATGTCCCATAGAAATCTACTTTCATTGATGTTAAATTGGGTCAGTTACTGTAGAAATATAAGGCTTTGTTTGCACCATTCACTGAAGTGAGTTTTCCGTACTAGGAAATAAATATGTATTTAAGGTGGATGAATATTTCTAAAAACAATCTTATGAAAAGTTGATTATAAAAGCACATACATGAACATGAGTGAATTATTTAGGGAGTGTATAATAAGACACATATATTTCATATTTTGAAAATATATATATCACACAGATACATTAGAAAGTAGCAATATATATGCCAATCAAAATTCATCATGAAATATATATCATTCACAGATCCAAAAATATTAATTTTACTGAACATGGATTTATGTATAATGTTTTTCAACTAAGAAGCTCACTCATAGTTTGAATTTTCAGTTCCAAAAACATTTAGGAGGAGTCATCTCTTCTCATACTTTGTATCTCCCAAGTTAGCCACCTCACAAAAATGTACGTGTGATACCAGGTAGGATTTTATATGTGCATATAAAAATACATGTGCTGAATTGGCTACAGAAAAAGGGAGACAGAAATTCACATATGTGTTAACTTTAAAAACACATGGAGAACCATTTCAACAAAAAATTAACAAGATTTATAACTCTTACCCTATATCATGCAAAAGGCAAGACCAACTATACGCCATAACTCCTCTCAACCGCTTGTATTTCTATTCTGTTTGGGTTATTTTTCTCCATCATATTAGGATTAGTAGTCAGAGTCTAGTAGGGTATGTGTTAGTGTCAGGGATTCAGTATTTTGAATGGAAAATTGAAAAATGAATCCAATGTGTATGTAAATATGTGCTACACCAAAATCTTCCCACTCTCATCCAGAACAATGCCTTGACAACACCTACGGCCCAAGTATGACACAATCAGAGGAGAAAAGTTAGAAAATCCGTGAATACATATCTAGAATGGAATATGATCAGAAGTTCACAACCTTGGAAGTGGTAGAGGAGTTTCCAAAAGTAAGGGACAGGGTAAACCCTCCAAAAACTTGAAGGTCTGCTGGCCTAGAGACTTCTTGAGAAACTGCCTGTGAGGTTGGGCACTTGAAATATATGTTGTTGTCAGGAGCTTTAGCTTCCTTTCTAGTGAGACCATAAAAGCTGGGTCTGCATCAATGTGACCTGGAGGACATGGTTTCTTATTTTCCAATGAACATGAGATAGCAGTGCTGAATTTTCCATTGTAGGTAAACTGTGGCCCCTGGGGGCTGAATGTCTCCCTGTGTGGACGTTGAATCCATATAGTCATCCTCTATTTTCATGGTGTTTCTTGCTGCTGCACTGGGAGTTTGGTATTTGCTTCATGAAATACAAGGAGTTCAACGGGGACACAGTGCAGGAGGGATTTCTGTCACGTGTGGTGGGTCAGGGTCTGCAGGAGAATACAAGAACCAGGCCTCTATCCCACATAGCTTGCCCCCTTGACCATAGCAACCTGATTCTGAACAATGTCCTGAAACCTCTCTATGTAACAAGGTGCCTTTACATATAAGGGTCTGCTGGCTTCACCATGTCAGTCACAAGCCATTTGGAATCCAATGAAAGATCTACATGGCCCCACCACAGATGTTTTATCACACACCTGCCCACCATTGCTCTAGGCCCACTACTCAGCAGGATCCAACTTTCTGGCATCTCTGTTAAACACCATTTTCATGAAAACCAGTCAATCAAGGCACTGTCTGGTATACTCATTGTTGGGAAAAGTATAAACGGCAGCCATACCCCAGAGAAAAACCCCAACATGGTGCCTAAGGACTTCTTCTTCCTACCTTCTTTTTTCTACAGTGGTGCCAAATGTTCCCACCCGTGTGAACTCTCCCGCTGGCGCCAATTTGAAATCTCGCTGGTGGGGAACCTTAGCCCCAATAAGAACTAATTCCTGGGCTCCAGAGCTGATATCTGAAAGAACTAACCAATAAACGGTTTGCCTGCCATTTATCTAAGCCCTTCCATCTTCCCCTTAGTTCTATATAAGCACACAGCTTTTTGCAATAAAATTGGAATTCTCCCAGCGAAGTGCCTTTGCGTGGGAAGTTCTTTCATTCTGGTGCCCCATGTGAGGATATGGGTGAGCTCTTTCTAACAAGAGCCCCGTCCCCTGCTCCCCCGGAGACAGCCAGCTTCCTGCACCCACCACAGATCTGATATATGTAAGCCTCCCCTGACCCTGGCTCTGCAACTCCCTTCGGGCTACCACTGGTTTTGTGACCTTGATCTTCCGGCCCACTCTTGACGCCCTGTAGGGGGCAGGAAATTCCTGCCACTAAGACCTTTACTGGTTGCAGTGGACCCTCTGGTGATCCGTTTTCCTTTGGGGCGTGAGGCTTCTGAGTTTACACAAGAGGCTCTGTGGTTTTTTCTCCTCTGCTGCCGCTGCCGCTGCTGGCTAGAGTTGCTGTTTGCTGCGGGGCTGCTGTGTCTGGCTGAAGCTGCCTCTCTGCTCGGGGAAAACTGAACTCCCGTCCTGGAACTACATTCTGCCGGAACCGGAGTTCTGTTTTCATTACTGACTTTTTCCGCTGCGTTCAAAAACTTTCCTGACGTCAGGTTGCCCGTGGCTCCGAACCCATTGGGTCTCACAAATCGCACTTCACTGGTGACGCCCAGGTAGTGCCCTCTGTATTTCCTCATGACGGC
The DNA here is from genome assembly GCF_048772815.1 of Callospermophilus lateralis. Classification (NCBI taxonomy): domain Eukaryota; kingdom Metazoa; phylum Chordata; class Mammalia; order Rodentia; family Sciuridae; genus Callospermophilus; species Callospermophilus lateralis. Next base: position 98,852 of record NW_027515125.1, read on the forward strand.
TGGTCATTTTGGGGACGCCCACCTGACCCCCGTTCGCCCTGAGCTTCCTGAAAGCCGTTCCAGCCCGGGTTTTCTCTTTGTCTCTCTCGCTTACTCTTATTCTCTCTCTCTCTCTCTCTCTCTCTCTCTCTCTGTCTGTCTTCCTTCTCTCCCTGTGACTATGGGCACCTCTTCATCTGTACCTGAAGCCTCACCTCTCAAATGTCTACTAAAAAATCTGGCCACACTCTCCCTCACACCAGACATCAAGCCCAAACTTCTAATCAAATTCTGTACCCAAGATTGGCCTACATATCCACTGGATAATGGCAATCATTGGCCTCCAGAAGGCTCCTTACATCCAAACTTCATCTGCGACCTTTTTAACTACTGCCAGCATCTGAAAAAGTGGAGTGAGATTCCCTGCATTTAAGGTTTTAGCCTTCTCACACAGCACCCTGTCGCTGCTCCTCCTGCCCTCCCTCTCAGGTCCTCCTTGTTTGCAAACCCTTCTCTTCCCCTACGTCTACTCCTGACTTCACAGATTCTTCCTCATTCAACCCAGCAGATGAACCCCCACCTTATCCCCCAGTCCTATCTGCCCCTTCTCTCCCACTATACCCTCCTCTTCCTCTGCCTGATTCCAGGGATCCTCAGCCTTCCATTTCATCCTCCTCCCCTCCGCCCTCTTCTGCCTGCTCCACCTCCTCCTCTTCCAAAGAGACACTCCCTGCCCCTCCCTCTCCTTCCCGTCCGCCTCCTGCCTCTTTCAGTCCTCCTGTTACCAGGTCTAAGGGACTCCTTCCCACCCCCAAGACAATCGCACCCCTTTGTGAGGTAGCTGGTCCCGAGGGTGTCATCAGAGTCCAAGTGCCCTTCTCCATGTCGGACATTACTCAGCTAGAGAGGAAGTTAGGCTCATTCACCACTGACCCCACCACTTACATTCGGGAGTTTCAATGGGTCCTGCAAGCATATAGTCTCACTCATCATGACATCTACATGCTCTTGGCCAATACACTTCTCGCTGAGGAAAGTCAATGGGTCTGGGAGCTAGCCCAAGCCCATGCTGATGAAAATCATAGGACCAATCCTAACCACCCCACACGCCCTCATGCTGTCCCAGAGCAGGATCCCCTATGGGATTACAACACCCCTGAAGGCTTACAGTCTAGTGACCTTTTTACATCCTGCCTCTTGGCGGGCCTGAAAAAGGCCATCCGCAAGGCTGTTAACTTTAAAAAGGTGCAGGAGGTCATTCAAAGGAAGGAGGAAACACCTTCAGAATTCCTGGATAGACTAACCAAGGCCCTTTAACAGTACACAAACCTCAACCCAGAAACCCCTGATGGCCGTCATGTCTTAATGAAATATGTTCTGGCCCAAAGCTACCCTGACATTAAAGCCAAGCTTAAAAAGCTTGAACAGGGCCCTGCTACTCCTTAGACTAAAATCCTCGCTGTCGCTTTCAAGGTTTTTTATGATAGAGAGGATGAAAGTGAATGTCGTAGGCAGAGGGCTGAAAATGCCAAGTTCCAAATGTTGGCCCAGGTCATTCAGAGAAGGCCATCACCACGCCATCCCAATATGACACCCCCGGGAGCTTGCTTCAAATGTGGTAAGGAGGGACATTGGGCCAGGGATTGTCCTTCACTGAGGACACCCTACAACCCCTGCCCAAAATGCCATCAAAGGGGACACTGGGGGGCAGACTGCCCAACAACCCGAAAGGGAGGTTTGTCAGCCGCCAGGCAACCACAGCCTTTCTTGGGCTTAGCAGCGGAGGATTGACGGATCCCTGGGCTTTCCCTCCAGACTATTACCATCAAGAATCAAGAGAATAGGTTTACCTTCCTGGTGGATGAATGCTTCATTACCTTCCTCTTGGATACTGGTGCCACTTTTTCGGTCTTAAGGGAGTATGGGGTTCTACCACACCCTCAAAAACTCCTATTGTCAGGGTAGGAGGTAAACAGATTTTCCCTCAAACCCCCCCATCATGTTATATGCAGGGATCCCTTTTGTTCTTCACTCACTTCTTTCTCGTTATGGGCCATTGCCCCATTCCCCTTCTGGGAAGGGACATACTCTCACTATTAAAAGTCAGCATTCACATATCACCCCACACCTCTCCTACCTCTCATTTCCTCATGATGTTCCTAGGGGCAGATACACCTCCTTAATGCACTCTCCCATGACTCTCTAAACCAGTTAAGCCTGAGGTTTGGGACACAACTACACCCCTTATGGCTAAATGCAGTCCTATTCATATTGTCTTACGGGACCCTTCAAGATATATTAGTCAATCACAATATCCACTCACAACCACAGCCCTCCTCGAATTAGAACCCATCATCCAGGATTTATTACGAAAGGGGTATCTTAGGCCTACACACTCTCCTTTCAACACCCCCATTCTGGCACTTAAGAAACCTAAAGTGTCCTACAGGCTGGTTCAAGACCTTCTCCTTGTCAACTCCTCTGTGGTCCCCATCCACCCACTAGTGCCCAACCCTTACACCCTCCTCTCTCAGATCCCTGCCACTACTACCCACTTCTCGGTCCTAGGTTTAAAAGATGCATTCTTTTCTATTCCCTTGTTCTCAGAATCTCAGAATATCTTTGCTTTTACATGAACTGACTCTCACATCCACCATTCTCATCAGCTTTCCTGGACTGTCCTCCCACAGGGATTCAGGGATAGCCCCCATCTCTTTGGCCAAGTTCTTGCCCAGGACCTCACATCCTTTCACCCGACCTGTCCTGACACTATTCTCCTTCCATATGTCAATAACCTTCTTCTATGTAGTCCCTCTGGGAACACTCTCAATCCCACACCGCTCAGCTTCTTAATTTCCTAGCAGACAAGGGATATAGGGAGTCTCCCCACAAGGCCCAGGTTTCCCATTCTTCTGTCACCTCTCTTGGTTTTTGCCTTAGACCCGGGAAAAAGGAAATAACACTGGATAGGAGGCAACTCCTCTCTGATCTTCCAGTGCCCCATATGAAAGCCAAAATACTATCATTCCTAGGATTAGCAGGTTATTTTAGGGCCTGGATCCCAAATTATTCTCTTCTATCCAAACCCCTGTATGACCAAGCAAATGGACCCCCTAGTGAATCTCTTGTCTCCTCCCCCATCTACCACTTCCGCAGGTTTCAGCAACTCCTCTTAAAGGCACCTGCCCTTCACCTTCCTGATCTTTCAAGACCATTTCATCTATATGTCCATGAAAAAGGGGGGCAAGCACTTAGGGTCTTAGGTCGAAACTATGGGCCTACATTTGCACCTGTGGCATATTTTCCAAGAAAATAGACTCTACCATCCGTGGGTGAGCCCCTTGCTTAAGAGCTCTGGTTGCTGGACAAATTTTACACAAAGAAGCCTCTAAGCTGAGTTTTGGGGCACCTTGAACTATCCACTCCCCACATCACTTGAAAGATCTTTCAGCTTATAAGGGCCTTCAAACCCTTCCTCCATCCAGGGTTCTGTCGCTCCTCACTTCCTTTCTGGAAAACCCTAATATTACTTTCCTCCCCTGCTCTGCACTGATCCTTCCCTCACTGCTCCCAATGACTCCCACGTCTAACACACCAACTCATAATTGCTTGGAAACCTTAGAAGATTTCCTCCCCTGTCATTCTTCCATTTCTGAGGAACCACTCACCAAGCCTGACCTTATCTGGTTTACTGACAGCAGTTCCTTTAGGCAGAACGGCACTCATTACTCTGGATATGCTGTAGTTTCAGCCACTGAGATTATAGACGCCAAAGCTTTGCCTTCAGGAACTACCAACCAGCAGATTGAACTTATAGCAGCCACTCGTGCCTGCCTTCTAGCACAAGGCAAATCCCTCACCCTCTATACTGATTCAAAATATGTCTTCCAGATCTTATTATCCCATGCTTCAATATGAAGGGAGCGACGCCTACTTACCACCAAAGGTAATGCGATCACTAATTCAGCTCTTATAACCAATCTGATGGAGGCCTCCCACTTACCCACCCAGTTGGGAGTTGTCCATTGTAGGTCCCATCAGAAGGATGCCTCTCTTATCACTGAGGGCAATGCCAAAGCTGACCAGGCGCCACGAATGCGTGCTACCACTTCCAATTATGGCCCCTATGGGGTACATATTATGGCCACTTTAGACAGCTCATCTGAAGCCCCTACTTCTTCCAGTAAGAACAAGGATCTTTTCAAGTTCCTTCATACTCTACACCATTCCAATTCTCAGTCTTTGACCCTTTTTTTACAGAGCTTCTTCTCCCTCAACCCTTCTGACATAGCCATGATAGAGAATATAGCCTCTAATTGTCAGATCTGTCAGCGGACCAAACCTCATATTCCTTTAAGGCCCAAACCTTTCCCTTTCCACCAAGCCCAGGGACACATTCCCATTGCTGACTGGCAAGTAGACTTCACCAACATGCCCACAGTATGGCACACTAAATACCTCCTTGTCTTTGTGGACACTTTCTCTGTTTGGGTTGAGGCATTTCCCACTTCCAATAAAAAGGCTTCCACTGTAGCTTCAATCTAACTGACAGACATCATCCCTAGGTTTTGTATGCCCACTTCCCTACAATATGACAATGGCCCTGAGATTATTTCTAGGATCACACAAAAGGTCTCTCAAGCCCTCTCCTTCAAGTGGCATTTCCACTCTCCATATTACCCCCAGGCTTCAGGGAAAGTGGAAAGGGTAAATCATACTCTGAAGGAAGTCCTTACCAAATTGACAATGGAATTAAACTTAGACTGGGTCAAAATCCTTCCCTTTGCTTTGCTTCGAATCAGAGCTCTCCCTAAGAAACCATCTTTACTGTCTCCCTTTGTGATAATGTATGGAAGACCTCTTATACCCTCTGGGTTGGTCACTTCACAAGGACCTCTCACCCGAGATTTGTCTTTGCCTCTCTTGTTTCATCTCCGCTCTGAACACTGGAAATGTCAGAACTGGCTTCTTCCGGACCCAGTCTCCACTCCAAACACTCCTCCCTTAACACCTGGGAGTCTAGTCTATTATAATACCCCAGAGGAGAAAGGGACTCTTGCACCAAAATGGGAAAGCCCCTATCCTTTCATTCTCTGTACCCCCACCGCCGCCAAACTCTCCTTACCAGACAACCGTCTCACTCCCTGGATTCCCATTTCTAGGTTGAAACCATATCACCAGGAGGCCCCACCTGCTGACGACAGGACCATGCCAGAGGAACTCCAAGAATCACCTCCTGAAGCTCCCCTTTAATCCTGCTTTCCACACCCATCTCACCCATTTAAGTTGCGGCTCACACGGTGTTCCCTGCAGCCCAATTCCTCTTAAAGAAGGCACAATGAGCTCTCCCAACACCCTAGTCTTCTCTAACTGCTTGTTTTTTGTGCTCTGCTTTTTTTCTGTGCTCTGTTGGGACTTGTCTTTACCCTCCTAACCTACCATGTATTTATTCACTCTTCGGGAACGATACTCAGAACATGGCATGCAGAAGGTCCGCGCAGTGGATGCAACTACTTGCTTCATCCACAACTGCACTTCTATTTCCCTAAAATTGTCACCTTCAAGGACCTTCGTCCCTGGTAGCTGGAACTGGCCTTTCATTTGCTTCCTTTTTAATCAAACCAAAGACTATTGTCATTGGTGGCCTGAGATATATAATGGGTGTCCCTATTGGTCATGCAGGTTCCATGATGAACGTGGTAGCTGTTCTTACCACTCACTTGGCTACTCTGAAGGGTTGACTTCTAGTTACCTAAAGTGGCATAAAGGCTCTTCATCCGATAACAATGGATCGTATACTTCAGATATACCTGACCCCAAGGCCAAACGTTGGGGCTATGTTGAGTTTGCTCTCTATGCTCGGACAACCTCAGCAAGACCCACAGGGTGGATGACTGTTGGCCGCACCCTGATTACGCCACCTAAGGCAACCAATCATGTAGTCGAACACATTAAGGAGTCAGAATCAAAACTGGATAAAGGCCATTGCAACACATGTTTTTTCGTCCTCTGCCTGAGGATCAAAAGAAGTATATTTCCTATATGCTTCCATAATTCTCTCCAGAATCATAGAGGGAGACTCATTAGGACCTTGGATTATCTCTCTTACCATGGCCAAATTAGTCGGCCCTCTGGCGGCCACTCGGAGCCCCGCCATTAGAGCCCTGTGATAAGTGGAAAGATGCTACCAACCTTCAAAGGTGTTGGGATCCCAGTTTGGTCGGTTCATGGGCCCATAAGGATGAAGAGGGAGCATCACAGTGGCTTCTGAGTTTTCTATTTTCCGTAGCTGGCGGGTTTCTTTAGGTGGCCCAGCTTCCACCAGAAAAGGAGGGGCTGCTGCTGCTGCGGAGAAGTCCCTTGGAGGGCTTGGGTCTGGCCCAATTGCCTCTAGTGGCGGAGAGGCTGAGTCAGTGGCGGGAGAATCATCTGGAATGTGTTGGGGGTTGGGGAGCGAGGGCAGAGGATAAGGAGGGGGAGGATTGTCCAGTCTTGTGACTCAGGAAGAATGGGGGGAAGATGGGGAGGGAACGGAAGGTTTGAATGATAGGATCCTGGGGAAGGGGTATATGGCTGTTGATCTGGGTGGCCACGTGGTCCCAGCTGAAAGACAATATCTCTGACTTTTTGGATTAGATTGAAGTAGAAGGATCCTTCTGGGGGCCACCCGACTTTGAGGATGGGCAATTCTGAAGCACAGAGAGTCTGCCAGGTCTGACATTTAACTGAAAAATAATGATTCTTGGCCCTTGAGCGGACATCAGTCCAATGATCAAGGGTCAGGGACAGAAGCGTGAAAGTGCTTTGTCCCATAATGGGAGTTACTCAAAAAGAGACAGTGAAGACACAAACGCAACACAAACAAAGACAAACAGTAAACGTTTAACATGGGTCCAAGACAAATATTAGAACTCAGTAACTGGCAAAACCTGATGGGTTAGACAATAAAGACAGACAGTAAACTCAACATGAGTTCGGGACAATGAACAAAACTGTGTAGCCAGCAAAACCTGATGGGCTGGCAAACCGAATCCTGAAGCAAAATATAACCGAGTTGAGGAAACTAATATTCCTTGATTTCCCTCGTCCTCTGGAGTGTCCCCCAGGGACGTGGCCAGTAGCTCTGTGACACGTCTGCCACCCACTGTCAGAGAGAGCTAATGCTCTTCACCGACAGCCACTTTGCCAAGCCCTAACCTGAAACCCGAAACCAGAAAGAGGCGCCTTTCTTACCCCGAGAGGAGTCCCTTGGGGTCTTTCATCCGCTGCTCCGGATATCTCACCTGGGACCTCCAGATGAAAAGGTGGGCGAACATCGGAGGAAAAGACCACCAACAGGCTTTCTCATGCAACACCAAAGGGTTTATTGGGGGTATAGCGTGCTGGAGCTCAGGGCTCACTTCAGAGGAACAAAGAACAAAGAGCCCCGAGAACCACTTGAGTGGAGTTTATATACATTCTTTAGAGAGGGCAGGGACTTTACATACATCATAGCCTCTTTAGCAAATCATCATATACCGCGGGAAAATCAAATAACAACTCTAAAACATGATTAGCACATTCATTGGCGGGAACAGGTTGGGCAGGGGGTGATTGGTCAGCCGTAAGAAGGGGTATACATTTAAATTGATTGGTGGATGCACTGTGATGTATACGTGGTGAGCTGCATGGTTTCTGGGAAGGGGCTGTTAAGTAACTAGGTCCTCAGGGAAGATTTCAACACACATCTAATGTGCAAATCCGGGAATTGTCTTAACTGCCACAGAAATTTCAGGTGCTGAGTGCAGCTTGGAAACTTTACAAAACCTGGTTCTTTACATTTCAATTTCAATTTCTTTTATTCTTTCAGAACCTTACAGAGGAAGGCGAGAGAGTTCATAGACAATTACTGCTCTTTTGGCCATTTTGGTTTTGGATGCACACAAGGGATCTTTCTTTAGATCCATCTGGTGCTGATAATCTAAGCCACAGCCTCAAACAGGGCCAAGAGGCTGATTAAAACATATCCATTTCCAAAGCAATTACTACTCTGAAGTCAGTTACAGAACTCAGTCTTCTAGGAGAATCACGCCAGTGTTAAAGCCCAGGTGAACACAGTCATCTCTTCCAAAAGCCACACAAGTTACCACAATTAAAATCAAAAAAATCCCACATGGCCCTCATCTACTTCCATATAGTCACTCATCATAATCTCTGGCTGGAGGTTTCCTTAAATGGCACAGCCCAATAGAGTGTCCATAATAAGCTCCCTTCTCCTCATTTACCTAAATTCAGGGTGGCCTGGACACCCTTCCTGTGAACCAGGATTGATCACATAGTTCTGCCATTAATACTGCTCTACTTCTCCAATTTGAGGCCTACTGACTATCAGGTATAGTATGTGATTTGGAGTCATTATTAAACCCAAGCACCTTTGCAGGGATTGGAAGAACTCATTTGACACAAAAAATCCCAATACTCCCTTGATGGAGGTCAAGAACCAAACACAGGAAGGCAAGAGACTTCACCCACAATGACTGATTTTTTGCCATTTTGGTTTTGGATGCACACATTGGTTCTTTCTTTAGATCCATCCGATGCTGATAATCTAAGCCACAGCCTCACACAGGGCCAAGAGGCTGATTCAGACACATCCCTTTCCAAAGTAATTAAGCAAAGAGCCACTGGTGATGCCCATTCCTTTCCATTTTAAAACTGTTTTCTTCAGGCTTCACAAAGGGTGGCCTGAGGCAAAGACCTTCCTGACATTCAGGGCAACAGAACAATAGGTAAGCAAAAGGCCCAAAGCAGGGTTTCTCTACTGAGACTTTCCTGGTCACACTGATATCTGAGTTTTCTGAGATGCTTGCCATTCCCTTCAGCTATGGATTACATGGCCACGTCACAGAGTTTGGAGGTGGTACATATTTTGGACACAAAACCATGAGCCTATTGTGGAGAGTGGCCAGAATTCAGGAAGAAAACAGGAACTTAGGAAGACAGTACATGTTGTCCATCGATAAGGCAACCTGCAGTCCATTCCTAAAATGGGTAGGATGAATGCTGGGAAGCTTTCTACTAGACAGGACACATCCATTGATGCATTCTCTTTTCTAATGTCTACAACCACGGACACAGTGGGATACACAGACATAGAAACACTCGCCTTGTCAAAAGACTTTCTAGAAACATTCCACTCCAAACCAAGCAAGCCGCCTTTCCTACCTATTCTCAGAACATAAGACAAAACCACAAATTCACACCCACACTGAAAAAGGCACCTCCTTCCCCAAAGTAAGTCTGTGACTATCCAGAGTGTACTCTGACTGGTGGGCCATACTATGTTCCCCAGAAATGGCCTGTCCTGTCTCAGATCTGGTCTCCATGGCCAACTCTGTGAAATATCAGGGGCCCGCGGTGAGCCACTTCTTGCTTTCTCTGGAAAGGCCAGTCTTCAAAATTTCCTGGCATTTGGCCATCCTCATATCAGTAGGTACCAAAAAAGACTTACTCTGTCCTTGGTAAATCCCAACAAGTGATCCCACTGTACTGGGACTGGGACTGGTTCTGGATGCCTGGCTTCCTGGATCCCAAGTTCAGAGAGTTCCATCACCAAAGAAGTGAGGTGAGGTCATGTTCCTTCAGAAACTGAATGAGGTCACTGCCTTAGCAACCACTTTTTCCGAACAGTTGCTTCCATACTTCCTCTGACACTTTCACAAGTTAGATTGGTATCTCAACCATAGGAACCCGGGAACAGCTCTCCACAAAGGCCTTTGTTGGTCCATCTTTTCTACATTAAGGAGAGAGGGTGAATGAGACACAACCCTTCATCCTTACCAGGTTGTTTTCCATGGAAGATGACTTTTGCTCTCTCACGTTCTTCATAGTTGCCTACATGTTCTCCAGGGATCATTTCTGCATGGACCTTTGAGGTTTTCAGCAGGTGGAAGATCCACTACATTCCTGTATTGTAAGACCAACTCTGTCCCTGCTGTTCTGTAATGTTAGATTGAGGGAACAGTGTATGGTTAGGGTTAATAACATGTGTGATTTGGGTTAGGAATAATTCTGCTGGATGAATAATGGTATTGGGAACCTGCGATATGTATGAGAATATATAGGTGAAATATATGTATGAAAACAGAAGTCTAGGTAAGATTTGAAGCCCAAAAGAGCATTTTGCCCTTGATTGGAATACTTAGATTTGAATTAGGTTCTGCACAGATTTGTCAGATTAATCAATATACAATGGCATAGGACCTTGTACCTTGGATGATTGAATGTCGAAGAGAACATCCAGTCAAAAAGGGATAGTCGGAAGTGAAAGGTTAATAAAATAGGTATTTGTCACTTCCTGGGAAGAATGTTGTGTTTATTCCGAGCATAATGGAGTTGTAAAAAAAAATATGATTAAATTAAAAAGACACCATGAAGAGTGTCAATGAGAGAGTTAGAGGACCAAAAAAAGTGGTTTGAGTCTTGGTTCACATAGTCCCCCTGTTTGACTACTTTTTTATCAACCCTGGCCTGTCCGATAATAATCTCCATATTATTGCTAACTATAAAACCCTGTTTGCTCAACCGTGTAATTTCTTTTCTCTAAGCTCAAATTGGACAAGTTAAACTCATGGTAATACCCCACTAGCAGACATAGAATGTGACACCCCACAATGATCACTTTTATGATTAAAAGTAGCTAGAAGAAGAAGTGGGGAATGAAAGATTAATAAAATAGGTACTTGTCACTTTTTTTTCTGTATGCTTAACAAAACACTGTTGAAATCTTGAGAACTGTTTGCTAATCTTGTTCCCAGAATGTCCTGTCCCCAAATGCCAAACTGCAGAATGTACTCCCTCACCCGGTTGAATGCAAACCGCCCACTCTCCCTCACCCATCAATAAACTTCACTCCCTGCCCTCCCCAAAGAAAGTATATAAGCTCTGCTTAAGCTCTTCTCAGGGCTCTCTGCTCTATTCAAGTGAGCTCCGATCCCCTGCATGCTGACCCCCTATAAACCCTTTGCTGTTGCATGAGATAGTCTTTTGGTGGTCTCTTCCTCCGAAGCTCGCCCAGTGTTTACTTTGATGATTGGGTGTAGAAAAGAACATTCAGTCAAAAAGGGATAGTCGGTAGGATTAGGAAGATAGTTGTTAGGTTTAGGAAGAAGAATGAGTATAGGTTTTGGAAAAAAAATATTCTTTATCAATAGGATTTTGTTTAGAGTGTGAATGTAAATGTTAGCCCACGTGAAGAGTCAGTCACAATAGTGAACCGGAGAAAATATGTAGGAAAACAGATATCAATAGAGATATTATGAAATAAGGCAAAATATAAAGTGGGTGATAGGATTAGACATTTTCAACAGGGTTGAATTTGAATATATGATCTTAGGAAGAAACCAATATGTAGTCACTAATTGCATTGATATTTGAGAGCATTAGGCAACCTGGACATGGCTGTGTTTAGTAATCCATGTTCATTTTCAATTTAGGCTTTGGTACAATAATAAGTGTGAACCTTGCATTTTGTCTGCAGAATATTACTGTGATAAAATGTATATGTAGATCAGGTGACATGAGTAATTTTTCCATCATTTCTGGGAGCAATATTTTGAAGATTAATAAGTTAGTATTGGGGGTACAAAGAGGTGTACCTTGTGTCTATGAATATAGAGCTAATGCATGAATAGACCATACTGTTAATAAATAATATAACTGGTCCACTTTAAATAATGCATTGGATTCATATCTTAAAATATATAAGAAATCTTATATTGATATACATACATTCATTTCAACTAGTTATACATCTAATAGTAAAATTAAGGTTATGGTTTATCATGAAAGGTGTGTGAGTTTTTCTTCAAAAGTGATTATGGAAATCAAAAATAATGTGTTTCGAAAGAAGTCTCATGAAAAGACCAGTCAAGAACCATGAAAAAATACATGTGTTCTGAAGCAGGAAGTGATTGAAAGTGAAACAAATGCCTCTAAATTAGCAAACTTGTGGATGAAATATATATCCTATTATGTGCATAAACTGAAGAAATAGTAATGTACCAGTTTTGAATAAAAATGAATGTCAAAATACACATCATGTCCCATAGGAATCAATTTGCATTGATGTTAACCTGGGTCAGTTACTGTATTAATTTTAGGATTTGTAGGCACCATTCACTGAAGATAGTTTTCAGTACTAGGAAACAAATACATATTTCAGGTGGATGAATATTTCTGACGATAATCTTGTGAAAAGTTGATTATAAATTCACATATATGAATATGAATGAATTTAGGAAATGTATAAAAAGACACATGTATTTCATATTTTGAAAAATCTGGAAAGTTTGTATATATATATATATATATATATATATATATATATATATATATATATACACACACACACACATACACACACACATGCACACAGACATTAAAAATTAGCAATATATATGCCAATTGAAATTCACCATGAAATATATATCATCCACAGATTCAAAAATATTCATTTTACTGAACATGGATTTATGTATAATGTTGTTAAACTAGGAAGCTCACACAGAGTTCGAATTTTAACTTCCAACAGCATTTAGGAGAAGTGATCTCTTCTCACAATGTGTATCTGCCAAGTCAACCACCTCACAAGAATGTACGTGTTGTACCTTGTAGGATTCTATATGTGCATATAAAAATACATGTGCAAATAGGCTACAGAGAAAGGGAGACAGGAATTCACATATTTGTTAACTTTAAAAACACATGGAGAACAATTTCTACAAAAGTTGACTAGATTTATAACTCCTACACTACATAATGCAAAAGGCAAATTCAACTATACACCATGCCTCCTCTGAACTGCTTGTATTTCTATTCTGTTTGGATTATTATTCTCCATCATATTAGGATAAGTAGTCAGAGTCTAGTAGGCTAAGGGTTAGTGTCAGGGATTCAGTATTTCCAATGGAAAATTGGAAAAGGTATCCAATGTGTATGTAATTATGTGCTTTGAAAAATCTTCCCACTCTTATCCAGAACAATGCCTTGACATTACCTTTGCCCCAAGTAAGACACAATTACAGGAGAAGAGTTCGAAAATCTGTGCATATATATATGGAATGCAATATGCTCAGTTGTTCACAAACTTGGAGGTGGTAGAGGAGTTTACAAAAGTAATGGACAGGGTAAACCCTCCACAAAAATGGAGCTTTGCTGGCCTAAAGACTTCTTGAGAAACTGCCTCTGAGGTTGGGCACTTGAAATATATGTTGTTGTCAGGAGCTTAATCTTCATTTGTGGTGAGACAATTAAAGCTGGATCTGCATCTATGTGACGTGAAGGATCTTGTTTCTTATTTTCCAATGAACATGAGACAGCAGTGCTGAATTCTCTCTTTGTAGGTAAACTGTGGCCACTGGGGGCTATGTGTCTCCCTGTGAGGACTGTGAAACGATTTGATCATCCTCCAATTTTCGTGGTGTTTCTTGCTGCTGTACTGGGAGTTTGGTATTTGCTTCGTGAAATACAAAGATTTCAACTGGGACAAAGTGCTAGAGGGAGTTCTGTCACGTGTGGTGTGTCAGGGTCTGCAAGAGAATGCACCAACCAGGCCTTTATCCCACATAGCTTGGCCCCTTGACCATAGCAACCTGATTCTGAACATTGCCCTGAAAACTCTCCATATAACAGGATGCATTTACATATAAGGGTCTGCTGGCTACACTATGTCAGTCACAAGCTATTTGGAAGCCAATGGAAGGTCCACATGACTCCACCACAGATGTTTTATGACACACCTGCACACCACTACTCTAGGCCCACTACTCAGGAGGCTCCAACTTACTGGCATCACTGTTCTTCAACATTTTCATGAAACCCAGTCAATCAAGGCACTGTATTGTATACTCATGATCAGCAACAGGACATCCAAAGTTTCTCCAGTGCCACCTGGTCATGGGAATTTCAAAAATTTGATGGTATTCATCTAGCCATTTTTCAAGGATGAAGTTGGAGGCACTGTGGGTTTCAATTCATTCAGGAACCACTAAATGGTGAGGAAGTTCATTTCAATGAAATCTCTGGACAACACTCACAGGAAAGGCTTCCCAAAAAGTGGCCAAAAGGTCACATGAAGCCAGGCCCATTGAACTGTACAATGTGAGGTCCATGTGTGTTTTGACTCTCAAATATGGCTTCCATGTTTTTCATAATAAAATCATGTGATATCCTGGCTGAGATTCACAGTGCTCTGTGGAAAACCAACCTGGGACTAGATTTCAGATTCCAAGGGTGAATCTCATGCGTGGCCTCCTAAAATCCCAACTCAATTCATGGCAATACTACTCTGAGGTCAGTTCCAGAACTCAGTCTATAAGGGGAATCACCCAAGAGTGAAGCCCTGGTGGACCCAGTCATCTCTTCCAACTGCCACAAAAATGACCACAATTATAACCAAAACACTCCCACATGGCCCTCATTTTCTTCCATATAGATATTCATCATAACTTCTGGCTAGAGGTTTCCATAAGTGGCGCAGCTCAAGACAGTGTCCAATATAAGCTTCTTTGCCCCTCATTTGCCTAAAGTAAGTGTGGCCTGCACACTCTTCCTGTCAACCAGGAGTGATCAAATAGGCCTGCCATTAATACTGCTCTGCTTCTACTATTTGAGGCCTACTGACTGTCAGGTATAGATTCTTATGTGGTTTGTAGTCATGAGACAACACTAGCACATCTGCAGGGCTTTGAAAAACTCATTTTACTCAAGGGTCAATAATCACACTTGATGGAGGTCAGGAACCTAACAGAGGAAGGTGAGAGACTTCATCCACAATGACTGATCTTTTTGAATTTTGTTTATGGATGCACACATGGGATATTTCTTTAGATTCATCAGGAGCTGACAATCTAAGCCCCAGCTTCACCTAGCGCCAAGAGGCTGATTCAACACATCCATTTCCAAAGCAATTAAGCGAAGAGCCACAGGTGATGCCCACTCATTTCCATTTGAATACTGTTTTCTTCAGGCTTCACAAAGGGGTGGCCTGAGCCAAAGACTTTCCTTACATTCAGGGCAACAGAAAAATAGGTAAGCAAATGGCCCAAAGCAGGGTTTCTCCACTGAGACTTTCCTGGTATCTGAGTTTCCTGATATCTGAGTTTTCTGACATGCTCCACTTCCCTTCAGCTATCCAGTACATGGCCATGTGACAGAGCTTGGAGGTGCTACATAGCTTGGACACAAAACTTTGAGCCTATTCTGGAGAGTGTCCGGAATTCAGGAAGAAAACAGGAACTTAGAAAGATAGTAGGTTTTGCCCATTGATAAGGCTAGTCGCAGTCCATTCATAAATTGGCAGTATGAATGCTGGGAAGCTTTCTACTAGACAGAACACATCCATGATGCATTCTTTTTCTAATACTAAGACCACGGAGAGAGTGGGATACACAGTAATAGAAACACTCACCTTGTCAGAGGACATACTAGATACAGTCCTCTCCAAACCAAACAAATCGCCTTTCCTACATATTCTCAGAACATGAGACAAAACCACAAACTCACACCCACACTCAAAAAGACACCACCTTTCCCAAAGTAGGTCTGTGACTATCCGGAGTGTCCTATGATGGGTGGGACATACTATATTTCCACGAAATGCACTGTGCTGTCTCAGTTCTGGTCTCCTTGGCCAACTCTGTGAAGTTGTCAAAAGTCACTGGTGAGCCACTACCTTCTTTCTCAGGAAAGGCCCCTCTTCTTAGCTTTCCTAGCATTTAGCCATCCTCACATAACTAGGTACCAAGAAATACTGACTCTGTCCTTGGTTTACCCAAACAAGTGAGACCACTGGAACTGGGACTGGAACTGGCTGTGGTTGCCTGGCTTCCTGAATCCCAAGTTTAGAGAGTTCCATCACCAAGGAAGTTATGTGAGGTAACTTCCTTCAGGAAGTGAATGAAGTCACTGCCTTGGCAACCACTTTGTCCTAACAGTTGCTTCCAAGGGTCCCATGAGATGGAGGGTGCACCTACTTGCTGTGACATTTTCACAAGTTAGAATGGTATATCAACCATAGGCACCTGGGCATAGCTCTCCACACAGGCTTGGTTTGGTCCATCTTCTCTACATTAAGATGAAAGAGGCTGATTCAGACACATCCCTTCACCCTGACCAGGTTGTTTGCGATGGAAGTTGACTTTTCCTCCCTCAGGTCCTTCATTGCTGCCTACACCTTCTCCATGGATCATTTCTGTATTGACCTTTGAGGTTCTCAGCAGGTGGAAGATCCCCTACACTCCTGATTGTAAGACCAACTCTGTCCCTGCTTTTCTGTAAAGTTAGATTGAGGGAACAGTGTATGGTTAGGGTAATAACAGGTTCGATTTGGGTTAGGAATCATTCTGCATGATGAATAATGGCATTGGGAACCTGTGATATTTACAAGAATATACAGGTGAAATATAAGTATGAATACAGAAGTCTAGGTAAGATTTGAAGCCCAGAAGAGCATTGGGTCCTTGATTGGGATACTTAGCTTTGAAATACCTTCTGCACAGATGTCTCAGAAAAATCGATAAACAATGGCATAGGACCTTGTAAATTGGATGATTGAATGTAGAAGAAAACATCCACTTAAAAAGGGTAGTCGGTAGGATTGGAAAGATAGTCAGTAGGTTTAGGAAGAAGAGTGAGTATAGGATTTGGTCCAAAAGTTCTTTAGCAATAGGGTTTCTCGTAGAGAATGAATGTAAATGTCAGAACATGTGATGAGTCAGTCACAATGATTAACTAGGGAAAATATATAGGGAAGCAGATATCAATAGAGACATGAAGAAATCAGGCAAAGTATAAATTGATTGATAGGATTAGACATTTTCAACATGGTAGATGTTGAATATACAATCTTAGAAAAAAACAAATATTTAGCACCAATAGGATTAACATTTGAGAGCATTAGGCAATCTGGACTTGGATGTTTTTAGTAATCCATGCTCACTTTCCATTTAGGTTTTGGTACAATCATAAGTGTGAACTTTGCATTTTGTGTGCAGAATATTACTGTGATAAAGTGTATATGTAGATCAGGTGACATGAGTATTTCTTCCACCAATTCTGTGGTCAATATTTTGAAGATGTATAAATTAGTATTGGGTGTACAAATAGGTCTACCCTGTGTCTACAAATATAGATAAAATGAATGAATTGACCATACTGTGAATAAATAATATAACTGGTTCCAACTTTAAATTATGGATTGAATTGATATCTGAAAATATACAGGAAATCTTATATTGATATACATACATTCATTACAACCATTTATAGATCTAATGGTAATATTAAGGTTATGGTTTGTCATGAAGAGTGTGTGAGGTTTGCTTCAAAAGCGATTATTGAAATCTAAAATGAAAAGTAGTCTCATGAAAAGACCAGACAAAAAACATGGAGGAATACATGTGTACTGAAGCAGGAAGTGATAGAAAGTGAAACAAATGCCTATAAATTTGAAAACTTGTGAATGAAATATATATCCTATGATGTGCATAAACTGAAGAAATAGTCATGTAACATTGTTGAATAAAAATGAATGTCATAATACACATCATGTACCATAGTAATCTACTTGCATTGATGTTAAAGTGGGTCAGATACTGTAGAAAAATTAGGACTTCTATGCACCATTCACTGAATTTAGATTTCAGT
Source organism: Callospermophilus lateralis (assembly GCF_048772815.1). NCBI lineage: Eukaryota > Metazoa > Chordata > Mammalia > Rodentia > Sciuridae > Callospermophilus > Callospermophilus lateralis. Next base: position 116,516 of record NW_027515125.1, read on the forward strand.
ACTAGGAAACAATATGTATTTGAGGTGGATGAATATTTCTGAGAATAATTTTGTGAACATTTGATTATAAATCTACATACATGAATATGAATGCATTTAGGGATTGTATAATAAGACACATATATTTTATATTCTGAAAAATCTGGAGAGTGTGTATATATATATATATATATATATATATATATATATATATATACACACACACACACACACACACACACACAGACACACAGACATTAAAAGGTAGCGATATATATGCCAATCGAAATTTATTATGAAATATATATCTTTCACAGATCCAAAAATATTCATTTTACTGAACATGGATTTATGTATTATCTTGTTCAACTAGGAAGCTCACGCGTAGTTTTAATTTTCAGTTCCAACAACGTTCAGGAGGAGTGATCTCTTTTGACAATTTGTATCTGCCAAGTCAGCCACCTCACAAAAGTGTACATGTGATACCAGGTAGGATTCTATATGTGCATACAAAAATACATGTGCTGAATAGGATACAGATAAAGGGCGACAGGAATTCACGGATTTGTTATCTTTAAAACACATGGAGAACTACTTCAATTTAATATTGACTTGATTTATAACACCTACCCTTTATCATACAAAAGGTAAGTCCAGCTATACACCATGCCTCCTCTGAACTGCTTGTATTTCTATTCTGTTTTGGTTATTTTGCTCCATCAATTTAGGATTGACACAGTCTGGCTGGGCACAATTCAGGAGCCACTTGTCAAAAGCTAACTTTATTTTTAGAACCACACACGCCAAAAAATAGCTCCTCGGGAAAAACACTCAGAGCACAACTGCCACCACCGGCTTCCCACAAGCTCTCAACCTCCCCTCTCCTCCTGCTCTTGAGGTCGATTGGCTGGGTTGTTTGAGCAGAGCCAAAAAAGTCCCCCAAAAAGCAGCTCCATAATTTGAAAGGGTGGGGAAACAGCCCAATGGGCATCACCGCAGAGGAGCCAATCAGCTAGATGTTGCTGGGGCCTCTGTGAGCCAACCATCAGCTGGCAGTCTGAAAGTTTGCTTTGGCCCCTTGGGCTGTGGCTCTCAACATCTAACCCTCTCTGTTTAAACAACAAGCATGTGGCTTAGGGACCATGCCTGCCTTAGGTTGTCCAATAGTACATATGATTCTTACCCATTATCGAATGAGCTGACCTCAAGGTGTCAGCCTCCTGTCTTAGATTGGTACCATTGTAATTGGATCTTACCCGTCACTGACTACAGGTCCAGTATACATCCACACCTGTGGAGAGGTCTTTGTACCAGCGGGCGGGTGAGGCTCTTTGCCTCATCTCTGTTGGCCCCCTAATTTTAGCTGAACAACCATGACAAGCAGAAGGGAGGAAGATACACCAAGGCAATTGATGGCTCTTTTTGAAAAAATTGTACCACCGATGACATCATCAGAGAAATACCCCAACACTACCACACGTCACTGCACCAACAGATAGTTCACAATGCAGGCAGGTGAGTTCACAATGCATACAAGTGATACATAGTCCAGGCAAGTTCTGCAAGCAGTTCAGTGATGGCTATTGCAGAAGCTGTAGATTGGTTTTATCTTTGACTTCACATGCACTGGGATGAAGATAGAAATTCTGGCAACAATGCCTAAAGAAAGAATTATGTAACATTCCAAAAGGCACTAAAAGAAAACAATTTTCTTAACAATTTACATTGTCTAGAAGAGAATTATTAAATATAATGAAAAGAAAAGGTGGATCCAACATGGCGGCGGGCAGAGAGGCTGCGCTTTTAATGCACTCCCAGTGATGGGGTCATAAAGTCGCAAGGATAACTCTTTGATTCTACCAACGGAGATTCTCCTAGCAAAATTCCACTGAAGGGAGACTGCCCGGGAGCTACAAGAATTTTTTTGAAACGTCTGTGTGACCCGGACGAGTGGGACCCTGCCACTAGACGCGGAGTTCAAGATTCACCAGCCACAGTCTGCGCACCGCGGGCACAGCTGCAGATCCGTCCACCAGCCCGCAGCCAAAGTGACTGGGTCTAGACGCCGAGACACAGCTTGGCAGGAAGAAGTCTTTAGCCAAGCCTCCACGCGCCAGGAGCTGAGGTGAACTGGGCCGGACCAGTCCCACCCCTCCCCTCGGTCAATCCGGCAAGAAGCCTGGGGCCCACCATAGCAGAGAGGTGACATCATCGGAGTTCGGCCGGCGAAATTCCTTCCCAGCAAATTCCACTTTAGCAGGTGTGTGACTCCCCATACTGATACAAGCAGCCAGGAAACTTCATTGACTTCTCAGGGGTCGTGTCCGTAGGGAAGCAGAGGGGAGCCCAGAACCCAAGGCCCCCATATCACCAGTGGTGACCCCTAAGGTCTTATCCGCCAGTTTACCACAGCACTGAGGATTAAAAGGGGCACTCGGTGGGGCTGCAAGTGTAACTAGATCTCTGGAGAATCACTTCTGGGGAACAGGACCTGCCTGGCAGGCTGACAGGAGGAAGGGGGTTAAGAGCTGGAGAAGTGAAATGGCTCTGGACTGACATGTCTGAGAGACCCCCAGAAGACGCCCTACAGGGATAGCTCTCGGCAGGTAGAGAGCAGACACTCCGCTTGGAAGGCACAGCTCCGCCTACTGGAAGAGAAGAAGGTGGATCTCTAAGACTTTAATTTTTTTGTTGTTGTTGTTGCTGTTGTTGATATTTTTTTCTCTCCTTCTTCTCTCCCTGTTCCTTTCCCCCCTTTTCCTTCTCTCTTTCTATCCCATTTCAAGTTTTATTGTTCTTTTCATTCCCCTCTAATCTATCTCTCCCTCTATCCTTTTTTTCTTTTTAAGAGCACCTTCATTCTCCTACCCCCCAACTCTCATTCCAAGCATTACATCTTTCATTGTGTGTAATTGTCTAAATGCAAATAGGTGAATGTCTCGAGGCTGTCTATAAGACTCCTAAATACCTAGCTACTACCAACACCCTGATCCAATTGCCTGGTAGTATCCACCTTCAGTGGAGCAATCTTCTAAAGTAGCCGAGACATACTAACCATTGTACCACCAGAGCACCCAACCTAAACATATAGTCCTAAGAACAAACAGCAAATCATTATATGCATACAGAACCTAGAAGCCTTATATGAATTAAATGAATCAGCTTTAAAGTACAACAAAGCCCAAAATTTTTAGGCATAATCTTCCACCACAAAAGAGAGACAACAGAGATATACAAAGCCAAAACAAATGTATAGGAGAAAGCAGTTACAAAGCAGTCAAACAGAGCTGGAAAGCAACGTGAACAATATGAAAAAACAAGGGAAAAAGGGGTTACAAACAATGCAGGACTATCTAAATATACAGGAGGACCTAGAAGAATCAGAAATATGGACAGGGAAAGAAATCAAGGCATTCCTAATTCAGATGGAACGGAATATTAGAGAAGACATGAGACAGCAAATCCAAGCATTGAAAGTATATTTTGAAGAGGAACTAACCACACAAATTAAATCCGCAAAGAATGAGCTTTATCAGGAGATAGAGGTGTTAAAAAATAATCAAGTTGTAATCATAGAAATGCAAGAAACCGTAAATCAGATTAAAAGCGCTAATGAGAATATTACAAACAGACTAGATCAAGTAGAAGTCAGAACATCAGATAATGAAGACAAAGTATATCAACTTGAAAAGAATATAGTCAACACAGAAAAGATGTGAAATCAAACATATAACACAAAACACAAGTGCACACATAATATAATACATACAACACATGACATAATATTAAAGGCCTTATGACTTTTTACAGGTGAAATCTCCATTGCAATGTCTAAAAACTCTATTGTCCAAAAATAGAACTGATCAGCAAAACATTAACCTAGTTCTGTATGAGCTAAAAAAAACAAAATAAAACTTCATGATATGAGAAAGGGGAATAATAAAATAGATTTGAAAAAAACATTCTGGTTCTGTCACAGATGTAAGAACAGCCAAACTGGAGTTCTGCATATCAGCTCTTATTGATTTGAGCCAAATCATCTTATTTTTGGTCTGTAGAAATCTCTTTAGTTAATCTCTCTGGAATCCAAATTGGCTACTGTTCTCCCTGTGGAAACACAAAAACAGACGCCGGACTCCAGACAATTACTTGGTCAGGACCTTTCCATTGTCCTGTTAGAATATCCTTCCAAAGTACCTTGGGCTTATGTACATTTTTTGGACATATATGCCTTTCTGCAGCACTAAGCCCTGATGAACCCAAATTTAAAAAGTTTAGAGTAAAAGGGTTATTTTAAGTTTACCTTTGGGGAATATATACCCCTTCCCAATTTGTTCTTTTTGCTTTAATATGTACGTTTTAATAGTTTCATGTGCTCTTTCAACTATGCCTTCTCCCTGTGGATTGTATGGGATTCCTGTTATATGAGTAATGCCAAATGATGAGCAAAATTGTTTAAAAGAAGTAGAAATATAAGCAGGGGCATTATCTGTTTTTAACTCTTTTGGAACGCCCACAGTGGCAAAATTTTGTAAGCAATGAGCTATAACATCTTTAGTTTTTTTCTCCAGCAAGAATGGAGCCCATCAAAAATCCAGAAGAAGTATCAACTGTAACATGCAAATATTTTAATTTTCCAAATTCTGGCAAGTTTGTGACGTTCATCTGCCAAATATGGTTAGGTATCAATCCTCTAGGATTGACTCCAAGATTAACTTGTGGTAAAAAGGTCACACAATTTTGACATTGTTTTATTATTTGTCTAGCTTGTTCCTTAGTTACTTTGAAATGCTTTTGTAAAGTATTAGCATTGACATGAAACTTTTTATGAAAATTTGTAGCTTCTTCTAGTGTATAGAAAATATGTATGAATGTCATGTGTTGTTTTATCTGCTAAATAATTGCCCAAACTAAGGGCTCCAAGCAATCCTGTATGTGTCCTGAAATATCCTATAAAAAACGGATCTTTCCTGTCCCAGATAGGACTTTGTATAGTCGAAAGCAAAGAGAAAATAGTAGAGGAAGGGGAAATCCTTCTACCATCTTCAAGTGATACTATAGCACTAACTATATACTGATTATCGGAAAATAAATTAATTACAGATGCTTTAAGCATCACAAAAGCTTGTAATACTGCATTAAGCTCTACATTTTGAGCTAATTGTTTGGGTACTAAAAATGTAAAAGTTTGATCAGGTGTAAATATTACTGCTGTACCATTATTTGACCCATCAGTGAATATATTTGTAGCATTTATAATAGGTGTTTTTCTTGTCATTTTTGGAAAAATTACATGATGTGATGACCAAAAAGACAATAAAGGATTAGATGGTAAGTGGTTATCAAATGAAACATTAGATTTGCACATGATTATTGCCCAAGAATTTAACTAATTATCTAAATCATCAATTTGATTCATAGTATATGGAGTAATAATTTTATCTTCTTGGGTTGTATTATAGTTATAGTAGAAATATTCAAGTAAAAGAGAAGGTCTCTCGAGCTAGTCAGACAGAGATAAAAATTCAATTAAAAGAGAAGGTCTCTCTAGCTAGTTAGACAGAGGAAAAAATCAAGTGATTGATCCTGATAATGTGTCTGAATCAGCCTCTTGGACCTGTGTGAGGTTGTGGCTTAGATTCTCATCACCTGATGGATCATTCCGTGTGTGAATCCATACCCAAAATGGCCAAAAGAGCAGTCCCTGTGGATGAAGTCTCTTGCCTTCCTTTGTAAGTCTACTGAACTCCATCAAGTGAGAATACGCATCCTTTGTGTCAAATGAGTTCTTCAAAGCCCTGGAGAGTCTAGCACATAGGTTCTTGGGTTTTCTCATGACTCCAATTCACATAAAAATATCTATACCTGACAGTCAGTAGGCCTCAAATTGGAGAAGCAGAGGTGTATTAAGGGCAGGCCTATTTGATCACACCTGGTTCACAGGAAGGGTGTCCAGGCCACCATGACTTTAGGCAATGAAGGGCAAGAAAGCTTATTTTGGACACTGTCTTGGACTTCGCCACTCATGGAAACCTCCAGACAGAGCGTAGTATGAGAGTGTATATATGGAAGAAAATGAGGACCATGTGGGAGTGTTTTGGTTTTAATTGTGGTCATTTGTGTGGTAGTTGGAAGATATGACTGGGTATACCTGGGCTGAACTCTGGTGTGATTCCCCTTAGAGACTGAGTTCTAGAGCTGACTTAGAGAAGTGTTATCATGAAATATGTTGGGATTTTAGTTGGTCATGCATGAGAGTCGCCCTTGGAAACCGAGATCTAGGCCCAGGTTTGCTTTCCACAGAGCACTGGGAATCTAATCCAGGATATCCCATGGTTATATTTTGAAAGACATGGCAGCCATAGTTGAGAGTCAAAACACACATGTACCTCACATTGTAGACAGCAATAGGTCTGGATTCCTGTGAAATTTTGGCCACTCTTTGGAAGCCTTGTCTGTGAGATTGCTCCAGAGCTTTCATTGAAATGAGCTTCCTCACCATTTAATTGTTCCTGAATGAAGTTAAACACACAGTGCCTCCAACATCATTCTTGTAAAATGGCTAGATAAATACCATGAAATTTTTGAAATTCCCATGACCATGAAAATGGTGTAGAACAGAGATGCCAGTAAGTTGGAGCCTGATGTGAAATGGGCCTAGAAAAGTCGTGTGCAGTTGTGTGATAAAATATCTGTGGTGGGGCAATGTGGATCTGCCATTGGCTTCCAAATGGCTTGTGACTGACATGGTGCACCCAGCAGACCCTTCTATGTAAAGGCATCTTGTTATGTGGAGAGTTTTCAGGGCAATGTTCAGAATCAGATTGCTATGGTTAAGGATGCAAGCTATGTGGGATTGAAGCCTGGTTGGTTCATTATCATGCAGAACCTGACACACCACACGTGACAGAACTCCCTTTAGCACTGTGTCCCAGTTTAACTCCTTGTATTTTGTGAAGCAAATACCAAACTCACATTGCAGCAGCAAGAAACACATCGACAAGTGGAGGATGGCCAGATGGCTTTACAGTCCACACGGAAAGAGTTTGCCTGCAGTGGCCACAGTTTACCTACAAAGAGAGAATTCAGCACTGCTGCCTCATGTTCATTAGAAAATAAGAAACCATGTCCTCCAGGTCACTTAGATACATACCTAGCTTTGATGGTCTCTCTACAAAAAAAGCTAAAACTCCTGACAACAACAAATATTTCAAGTGCCCAAACTCAGAGGCAGTTTCACCAGAAGTCTTTAGTCCAGAAGAGCTCCATTTTTGTGGAGTATTTACCTGTCCCTTACTTTTGGAAACTCCTCTACCACCTTCAAGGTTGTGAACTCTTGAGCATATTACATTCCAGATATGTATTCACAGATTTTCTAACTTGTCCACTCTAATTGTATTTTACTTGGAGTGAAGGTAAAGTCAAGGCATTGTTCTGGATTAGAGTGGGAAGATTTTTGTGAAGCACATATTTACATACACATTGGATTCATTTTCCTATTTTCAATTCAAAATGCTGAATGCCTGACACTAACGCATACCCTACTAGACTCTGACTACTAATTCTAATATGATGGAGAAAAATAACCCAAACCGAATAGAAATACAAGCAGTTTAGACGAGACATAGTGTATTGCTGGACTTGCCTTTTGCATTATACAGGGTAGGACTTATAAATCTAGTCAATATTTTGTTGAAATAGTTCTCCATGTGTTTTTAAAGTTAACAAATAGATGAATTCCTCTCTGCCTTTCTCTGTAGCCAATTCAGCACATGTTATTTCATATGCACATATTGAATCATACCTGTTATCACATGTACATTCTTGTGAGGTGGCTGACTTTGCAGATACAAATTGGGAGAAGAGATCACTCCACCTAAACACAGTTGGAACTGAAAATTCAACCTATGGGTGAGCTTCGTAGATGAACAACATGATAAATAAAATCATGTTCAGTATAATGAATATTTTTGGATCAGTGGATGATATACATTTCATGATGAATTTCGATTTCCATATATATTGCTACTTTTTAATGTCTGTGTGTGTGTGTGTGTGTGTGTGTGTGTGTGTGTGTACACTCTCCAAGTTTTTCATAATATGAAATATATGGGTCTCAATGTACACTCCCTAAATTTATTCGTATTCATGTATGTGGATTTATAATCAAATATTCAAAAGATTATTCTCAGAAATATTCATCCACCTGAAATACATATTTGTTTCCTAGAAATAAAAACTAACTTCTGTGAATGGTGCATACGGATCCTAATATTTCTACAGTAACTGACCCAGTTTAACACCAATGCAAGTAGATAATTATGGAACGTGATGTGTATTTTGATGTTCATTTTTAGTCAACACTTGTACATTACTATTTCTTCAGTTTATGCACATCATAAGATATATATTTCATACACAAGTTAGCAAATTTATTGGCATTTGTTTCACTTTCAATAACTTCATTCTTCAGAACACATGTATTCCTCCATGTTTTTTAACAAGACTTCTTTCTAAACACATTATTTTCGATTTCCATAATCACTTTTGAAGCATAACTCACACACTCTTCATGATGAAATATCACCTTAATATTACCATTAGAAGTATAACTGGTTGGAATGAATGATTTTATATCAACATTAGATTTTCTGTATATTTTCAGATATCAACTCAATCCATTATTTAAAGCGGACCAATTATATTATTTATTCACAGTATGGTCTATTCTTGCATTATCTCTATATTCTTAGACAGATACTACACCACTTTCTACCCCCAATACTCATTTATACGTCTTCAAAATATTGTTCCCAGAAATGGTGGAAGAAATACTCATGTCACCTGATCTACATATACATTTTATCACAGTAATATTCTGGAAAATAAAGCAAAGGTCACACTTATGATTGTACCAAAGTCTAAATTTAAAGTGAGCATGGATTTCTAAAAACATCCATGTCCAGGTTGCCTAATTCTCTCAAATGTGAATCCAATTGTTGACTACATATTTGTTTCTTTCTAAGATTATATATTCAAACTCAACCCTGTTGAAAATGTCTAATCCTATCACTCACTTTACTTTGCCTGATATCCTAATGTCTCTATTTATATCGGCTTTCCTTCATAAATTCCCAGTTCATCATTTTGACTGTTCATTTGTGCTGACATTTACATTCACTCTCTACCTGAAACCCAATTGCTAAATAACTTTTGGTCCAAATCCTATACTCACTCTTCTTTCTGAATCTACCAACTATCTCCCAAATCCTACTGACTATCCTTTTTTGAATGGATGTTCTCTTCGACATTCAATCATTCAAGGTACAAGGTCCGATGCCATTGTGTATTGATTTATCTGAGACATCTGTGCAGGACATAATTCAAAGCTAAGTCTCCCAATCAAGGGCCCAATCCGTTTCTGGGCTTCAAATATTACTTAGATTTCTGTTTTCATACATATATTTCACCTCTATATTTTTATAAATATCACAGATTTCCAATACCATTATTCATCCAGCAAAATGATTCCTAACCCAAATCGAACATGTAATTAACCCAAACCATATACTATTCCCTCATTCTAACTTTATAAAAGAGCAGAGAAAGTGTTGGTCTTACAATATAGGAATGTAGGGGATATACCACCTGCTGAAAACCTCAAAGGTCCATGCAGAAATAATCCCTGGAGAAGATGTAGGCAGCTATTAAGGACCTGAGAGAGCAAAAGTCATCTTCCATGGAAAACAACCCTGTCTGGAGAGGGGTTGTGTCTGACTGAGTGTCTCTGTTCCTAATGTACAGAAGATGGACCAATCCAGGCCTGTGTGCAGAGCTGTTCACGGGTGCCTATGGGTGATATAGTATTCTAACTGGTGAGAGGGTCACGGGAAATAGGGGCAGCATCTATCTCATGGGACCCTTGGAAGCAACTGTTAGGAAAAAGTGGTTGCAAAGGCAGTGACCTCATTCAGTTCCTGAAGGAAGTGACCTCATCTCTATTCCTTGGTGATGGAACTCTCTGAACTTGCGATCCAGGATTCCAGGCACCCAGAGCCAGTCCTAGTCCCAGTCCCAGTGGGCTCATTTGTTTGGATTTTGTAAGGACAGAGTCAGTCTTTCTTGGTATCTATTGATGTGAAGATGGCCAAATGCCAGGAAAGCTTTGAAGACTGGCCTTTCCAGAGAAAGCAAGTAGTGGCTCACCACGGGCTCCTGACAATTTCACAGAGTTGGCCAAAGAGACCAGATCTGAGACAGGACAGGCCATTTTGGAGGTACATAGTAAGGCTCACCAGTGAGAGTACACTCCGAATAGTCACAGACCTACTTGGGGGAAGGCGTTGCCTTTGTGGTTTTTGTTGTGTGTTTGTGGTTTTATCTCATGTTCTGAGAAAAGGTAAGAAAGGCGGTTTGTTTGGTTTGGAGTGAACTGTTTCTAGTAAGTCGTTTGACAAGGCAAGTGTTTCTATGTCTGTGTATCCCAATGTGTCTGTTTTTGTAGACATTAGAAAAGAGAATGCATCAATGGATGTGTCCTGTCTAGTAGAAAGCTTCTCAGCATCAATCCTGCCCAATTTATGAATGGATTGTGGCTTGCATTATCGAAGGGCAACACCTACAAACTTCCTAAGTTCCCATTTTCTTCCTGAATTCTGGCTACACTCAAGAATAGGCTCATGGTTTTGTGTCCAAGATATTTACCACCTCCAAGCTCTGTGATATGGCCATGTACTGGATAGCTGAAGGGAATGGCGAGCATCTCAGAAAACTCAGATATCAGTGTGACCAGTAAAGTCTCAGTGGAGGAACCCCGCTATGGGCCTTTTGCTTACCTATTGTTCTTTTGCCCTGAATGTCAGGAAGGGCTTTGCCTCACGCCACCCCTTTCTGAAGCCTGAAGAAACCAGTTTTCAAATGGAAATGAGTGGGCATCACCTGTGGCTCTTTGCTTAACTGCTTTGGAAAGGGATGTGTCTGAATCAGTCTCTTGGCCCTGTGTGAGGCTGTGGCTTAGATTACCAACACCTGATGGATGTAAAGAAAGATCCCATGTGTGCATACAAAATCAAAATGGCAAAAATTCGCAGTCATTGTAGATGAAGTCTCTCGCCTTTCTCTGTAAAGTTCCTGACCTCCATCAAGGGGAATAGGGATCCTTTGGGTCAAATGAATTCTTCAAAACCATGCAGAGGCAAATCCATAAGTGCTTCGGTTTTTTCTTGACTCCATTTCACATAAAGAATCTAAACGCCAAAGTCAGAAGGCCTCAAATTGGAGAAGTGGAAAAGTATTAATGGCAGACTTATTTGATCACTCCTGGTTCACAAGAAGGGTGTCCAGGCCACCGTGACTTTAGTCACACACACACACACACACACACACACACACACACACACATATATATATATATATATATATATACACTCTCCAGATTTTTCAAAATATGAAATATGTGTCTTATTTTACACTCACGAAATTCATTCATATTCATATACGTAAATTTATAATCAACTTTCCAAAGATTATTCTTAGAAATATTCATTAACCATAAAAACATATTTCTTTCCTATACTGAAAAGTAACTTGAGTGAATGGTGAACACAAATCCTAATATTTCTACAGTACCTGACCCAGTTTAACATCAATACAAGTAGATTCCAATCGGACATAATGTGTATTTTGACGTTCATTTTTATTCAACACTGGTAGATTACTATTTCTTCAATTTATGCACATCATAGGATATATATTTCATCCACAAGTTAGAAAATTAATAGGCATTTGTTTCACTATCAATCATTTTCTGCTTCAGAGCACATGCATTCCTCCATGTTTCTCGACTGGTCTTTTCATGAGAAAAGGGATGGACAAGGCAAGGTAAGGCAACTAAAATAACACCGAAGACACGGAAACAGTCCTATTTGGTTGCAACCGGATTTAGAGGGCATTGCTTCTGTTGTAATCATTTAATCCCCTGCACCCCAAGTTTAAATTGTTTCAGAATTTTGTACCCAACATGGATGGGAGGGGCTCAGAAGTTCACAATCTGCAGAAGTTTATAAAAAGCAGTTTTTGTTTCTGTTTTTTTTTTTCTCTGTTCTGGGCAAGTTAACATTTTAAGGATACCGGGAATGGGGCAGAGCTATTTTCTTCTCTTTTTTTTTTTCTCTCAGCCAGATGTTACCATGGAGCCCAGTTGGTAACTTCTTTATCTTAGAAATGTAGCCATCTCTGTGAAGCCCCAGCTCAAGGCCAGAGGCCTTGTTTACATATTGCCAGCATTATGACTGACTCTTTCCAAACACATTATTTTCGATTTCCATAATCACTTTTGTAGCAAAACTAACATATCTTCATGATAAACCGTAACCCTAATATTAATATTAGATGTATCATTGGTTGGAATGAATGATTGTATATCAATATAAGATTTCTTATATATTTTCAGATATCTATTCAATCCGTTATTTAATGTGGAACCAGTTATATTATTTATTCACTTATGGTCTATTCATGCATTATCTGTATATTCAATGACACAGTGTACACCTCTTTGTACCCCCAATACCCATTTATATGTCTTCAAAATATTGCTCCCAGAAATGGTGGAAGAAACACTCATGTCACCACATCTACATATACATTTTATCACAGTAGTATTCTGGAGACAAATGTAAAGGTCACACTTTTGATTGTACCAAAGCCTAAATGGAAAGTGAGCATAGATTACAAAAAACATCCATGTCAAAGTTGCCTAATGCTCTCAAATGACAATCCTATTGGTGACTACATATTTGTTTCTTCTTAAGATTATATATTCTAACTCAATTCTGTTGAAAATGTCTAATCGTATCACGCACTTTATACTTTGCCTGATTTCGTAATGTCTTTATTGATATCTGCTTTCCTACATATTTTTCCCACTTCATTATTGTGACTGTTCACATGTGCTGACATTTACATTCACTCTCTAACCGAACCCCTATTGCTAAAGATATTGTTTTCCAAATCCTATACTCACTCTTCTTCCTAAACCTACCGACTATCTTCTTAATCTTACCGACTATCCGTTTATGACTGGATTTTCTCTTCTACATTCAAACATCCAAGTAATGTTCCTGCAAGCGTCGGTGGAAGAGATCACCAAAATAGTGTCTCATGCAACAGCAAGGGGTTAATTGGGGGTCCAGCAAGCTGGGGCTCAGAGCTCACATGAATAGAGCAGAGAGCCCTGAGAACAGCTTAAGCAGAGCTTATATACTTTCCTTGGAGAGGGCAGGGATGGAAATTTATTGATGGGTCAGAGCGAGTGGGTGGTTAGTGTGAAACTGGGTGAGGGAATACATTCTGCAATTTGGCAGTTGGGGACAGCACAATCTGGGAACAAGATTACAAACAGTTCTCAATATTTCAACAGTGTTTTGTTAAGCATACAGAAAAACAGGAAGTTACAAGTACCTTTTTTATTAACCTTTCATTCCCCACTTCTTCTTCTTGCTACTTTTAATCATAAAAGTGATTATTGGGACGTGTCACATTCTATGTCTGCTAGTGGGGTATTACCATAAGTTTAACTTATCCAATTTGAGCTTGGAGAAAAGAAATTACATGGTTGAGCAAACAGGGTTTTATAGTTAGCAATAATATGAGGATTATTATTGGACAGGCCAGGGTTGATAAAAGCGTAGATAAGCAGGGGGACTGTGTGAACCAAGACTCAAACCACCCTTTTTGGGCCTCTCTCTCTCGTTGATGCTTTTCAAGGCATCCTTTTATTTTACTCAAAGGTTTTTTTTACAACCTCAGTATGGTCGGCATCAAAACAACATTCTTACATCAATGCAGCACAAAGGCCCCCTTCTCTCATGAAGAGGAGGTCCAACTCTCAACTGGAGTGTAAAACAACTTCAGAGAGACATGTAAAAGATTCCTGCAAAGCTGTGATGGAGGTTTCTATTATCTTTAAGTTTTGGTCTCTTGCTGCTTCTATTTGGGTCATTTGTTGTGTACCATGGAGCAGGGCAGTGGTTCCTGTGACTACCACTGCCGCAACTCCAATTCCTAATATGATGGCTAAAGTGAGGGATATATGTTCCCAGTGGAACCGGGTTGTATGCCCCCGTGTTTGAACTTCAAATGAACCTGGGTCATTATAGAGCAATCTGGGAGACATCTTCACCATTACACAATTAATCACATCTGTTGACCATTTCATGAAAACATGAACAATGTTTAAGTATATAGAATTATACTGTTGTAGGGACGGACAAGGCACGGCACTTAAGATAGCACCAAAGACAGGGAAACAGTCCTATTTGGTTGCATCCGGATTCAGAGGGCATTGCTTCTGTTGTAATCAATTAACATCCTGAACCCCAAGTTTAGGTAGTTTCAGAATTTTGTACCCAACATGAAAGAGAAGGGACTCAGAAGTTCACAGTCTGCAGAAATTCACAAAAAGAAGCTTTTTTTCTGTTTTTTCCTTTATTGTGGGCAAGTTAACTTTTCAAGGACACCTGGGAGGCAGAGAGCTTTTTTTTCCTTTTCTTTTATCCCCCTGCCAACTGTTACCATGGAGCCCAGTTTGGAAATTTTTATCTTAGAAATGTAGCCATCTCTGTGAAGCCCCAGCTCAAGGCCAGAGGCCTTGTTAACATATTCTGTGAAAAACTATTAAGGGGGTGTCTAGCTTAGGAGTGCTGATTTTTCCAGCCAGTAGCCAAGTAGAAAAGGGCAACAGAAAAAGAGGAAGTTAATCTACACTGAACTCATTTATAGAGACTCTTTTGCTGAAAGTCCTAAAGTCAGCCATGGTGAAGACTTCTGGAGAAGTTCAGTGAAGATTTTTCTGTGGGCCTGGTACAGAGGGGGAAGACGGGGAAGGCGGGGGGTGAGAGCAGCTCCGTGGATCTGAGAATAAGGAAGGAGAGATGTAAAGGAATAATGGGAAAGGGGTTTGGGATTTTCCTAGCAACATAAATTGAGCAGTAGAATCGGTAGAGCAGAAAGGAAGACGGGAGTGAGTATCCCAAAAAGCCTGTGAGGGACTTTAAATTCTTAGTAACCTGTTTTCAGTGATGACAAAGCAACTTTAAAGGCCATTTTCATTACATCTTCGATAGGTGTCTGAGGGCTCTCCTAAGCTGGTTTGAGCTTTGGGTTAAGTGGTAAGAGGACCTGGTGGGACCCGGTGTGGGCACTGACAAGAAAAGAGAGAAGTGAGTGGATGGATGGGTACCTCAGTACCTGCTACCTCAGCAAGAGGGCAATGCTCTGAGAACCGGCGGAGGTTTCGGTTTTTGATCTAGTAATTGGAGAAGAGAAATCAGGTTTGCTGAGGTGGGACTGACAGCAGAGAGTCTGGAGCAGAAGGCTGAGTTTGAGGAACTATTGGAGAAGCATAGTTCAGGATGTGAGCGAAAGAGGAAAAAGGCCTTCACATAGGGGAATTTCCTTTCACCCTTTTGAGCACTTGCAGAAGTTAAAAAGGTCACACAGAATTTGAGGATCTAGAGACTCCTCTGTTGGCCATCAGTTTGGGTTTTCTAAGTGGTAATATGGCCAATGTTGTGTACTGAATTTGATGAGGATTTTGGGTTCCACCAGGCAGCCCCTGTATGCTCAAATCCCCATGACTTACAGAAGAAGTCGGCTTTTCCCCCACACAGCCGTGGCGGTTTGTGGCTTTGATAGTCTGCCGGGCAAACATACTAATATAGGCTAGCCAACCTGCATCTGGCTTGCCTGTCCCTACAACCATAATGTTTGTTTCCATTATCTATGGTACGGAAAGGATTTAATGGAATTTTAGTGAGATCCTCTTCATCAGGGATATCCTAATAGGAAAGACCTATAGCCAGCTGACAAATGTCTGGGTGGAGAGATGGCCACCAGGTCCCTAAGGGGGCTGTATGCAAGATAGACCATACTTCTTGTCTAGTAGTATTTGTGATCAGCCATCGCTGCTGAAGCGACTGATGAGCGTTAGGACTACGGGTGGCCAAGGAGAGAGTCTATAGCCTTACCCACGTGGCGAATATGCAATTTGAAAGGGTTAACAGTCTTTTCCAGTTTTCAGCCAGAGTCTGGACATGGCACAGGCTTGAGATGAGAGGCATGGATCCAGGAAGTGATTCCCTCTACTTTTACTGCTGTAGGTGTTATAAGTAGCACCTGGAGTGGTCCTTTCCAGCGGGGTTCCAGGGATGACACCTGATGTCATCTTATGTAGAGGAAGTCTCTTTCTTGATATCAATGTGGATTCCCCTCGTCCCCAGGTTGGAAGGCAGTGGCCAGCTGTTTCCACAGGTAAAGCTGAGTTCTTACAAGAGATTTAAGTATGTCAAGCAAGGGTGTGTGGAAGGGATCCTTAGGTCTTAGAGTCGGGGTTAGGTCTCTTAGTGTAGGAAGGGCCCCATAGAGAATTTCATAGGGGGTGAGGTTACACAAAGAAAGAAAGGGAGTATTTCTTGCATGAAACAGTGCATAAGGCAGAATCATAGTCTAATCTTTTATGCCGGTCTCTAAGCTTAATTTTGTTAAGGTCTCTTTAATGGTTCTATTTATTTTTTTTAAGTGTCCTGAGCTCTGGGGTCTATAAGCACAATGTAACTTCCAATTAATCCCCAGGGTCCTGGCTAACCCCTGATTTACCTGGCCCATGAAGGCTGTTCAATTATCAGACCATATTAAATTAGGCAGGACGTGTCTTTGATAAATATCTTTCAGGATCTTCTTGACCACAATTTGTGCCGGTTTTCTTTTCTTTTTTTTTTTTTTTTTGGTGGGAAAGGCTTCAATCCATCCTGAAAATGTATCTACAAAGACTAGGAGATATTTAAGTCCATACCTTGCTGGCTTAATTTCAGTAACGTCCACTTCCCAGAATTGTCCTGGTCTGGTTCCTCATAGGTGCTTTCCTGCAGGAAGCTTGGAAGGGTAAGCATTAACCAATTGACAGAACTGACAGGCTTTTGTTACCCATTCAATTATTTCCTTTCACTGTGAGTGAATTAGTCTAAAACTCTGTTCTTGATCCTACAGTAATGCCGGCAGTTTTTTTGAACCAAGTTGATTGAGTTGATGTACATTTTTAATGTAGTGTAGGGCTTTCTGAAATTGCAGGCTGGGCTCAGTGAAGTTGAGGAGTTCAGTGTCAGTGTTCTTAGATGTTATCAAAAGCTTGCTGGTGCTCAAGGGTCCATTGGAATTGGGCATTCTCATTTAACAGCGGGTATAAAGGAGCAGCTAAGAACACAAACCCAGGTCCATAACCTGCTAAAGCCAGCAGTCCCAAGAAACTCTCTATGTTGTCTCCTGTTAAATGGGGGTGGTATCTGCACAACGGTTTGTTTTCTGGGCTCAGTGAGCTATCATTTACCGCGCCTAAGGAAATACCCCAGGAAGATTACTTCTTGCTTGCAAATTTGGGCCTTTTTGTCCAAAGCTCTCTACCCAAGTTGAGCAAGCTCAGATAATTGTGCTTGGGTCTCAGACTCACAGTTTTCTTTGGTGTTGGCTGCCAGTAGCTGGACATCCACATATTGAAGCAGAATGACTTCGGGGTGCGTAGTTCTGAAGTTGTAGAGATGTCTGTGAAGGGCTTCATCAAAGAGAGTGGGGGAGTTTTTGAACCCCTGTGGAAGTCTAGTCCAAGTTAGTTGACAAGACGTTCCGGTTTCTGGGACTACCTACTCGAAAGCAAACAGCAACTGACTATCTTTATGCAGAGGCAAGCAAAAGAAAGCATCTTTTAAGTACAGAACAGTATAGCATTTTCACTCGGCCACAGCAAAGAGGTTATTGGGGGTCCAGCATGCTGGGGCTCAGAGCTCACTTGAATAGAGCAGAGAGCCCTGAGAACAGCTTTAACAGAGCTTATATACTTTTCTTGGAGAGTGCAGAATGGGAAATTTATTGATGGGTCAGGGCGAGTGTGCGGTTTGCATGCACCCGGGTGAAGGAGTATATTCTGCAGTTTGGCAGTTGGGGACAGCACATCCTGGGAACAAAATTAGCAAACAGTTCTCAAGATTTCAACAGTGGTTTGTTAAGCATACAGAAAAACAGGAAGTGACAAGTGCCTATTAACCTTTCACCAAAGCAAAATGGAAAGTGAGCATTGATTACTAAAAGCAACCATGTCCAGGTTGCCTAATGCTCTCAAATGTCAATCCTATTGGAGGCAACATATTTCTTTCTTCCTAAGATTATATATTCAACCTCAACCATGTTGAAAATGTCTAACAATATTACATTATACTTTGCCTGATTTCCTAATGTCTCTATTGATATCTGCTTTCCTACATATTTTCCCCAGTTCATCATTGTGACTGACTCTTCATATGTGCTCATATTTATGTTCACTCTCTACCCAAAACCCTATTGCTAATGAAACTTTCGTTCAAATCCTATATTCACTCTTTTTTCTAAACCTACTGACAACCTTCCTAATCCTGCCGACTATTCCTTTTTGACTGGATGTTCTCTAGGACATTTAATCATCCAAGGTACAAGGTCCTTTGCCATTGCACATCGATTTATCTGAGATATCTGTTCAGAACATAATTCAAAGCAAAGTATCTCACTAAAGGGCCCATTGCCCTTCAGGGCTTCAAATCGTACCTAGATTTCAGGTTTCATACTTATATTTCACCTATATATTCTTGTGAATATCGCAGGTTCCCAATACCATTATTCATCCCGCAGAATGTTTCCTAACCCAAATAGAATATGTTATTAACCCTAACCATAAACTGTTCCCTCAATCTAACTTCACAAAAGAGCAGGGACAGAGTTGGTCTTACAATACAGGAATGTAGGGGATCTTTCACCTGCTGAGAACCTCAAAGTTTGATGAGAAATGATCCCTAGAGAAGATGTAGCAGCTATGAAGGACCTGAGAGAGCAAAAGTCATCTTCCATGCCAAACCACCTGTTCAGGATGAAGTGATGTGTCTGAATCAGCCTCTCTCCTACTGATATAAAGAAGATGGACCAAACCAACCCTGTGTGGAGAGCTTCTCCTTGGTGTCTACGGTTGATATACCATTCTAACTTCTGAAAGTGTCACAGGAAGTAGGGGCAGCCTCCATCTCAAGGGACCCTTGGAAACAAGTGTTAGGACAAAGTGGTTGCCAAGGCAGTGACCTCATTCCCTTCCTGTTGGAATTGACCTACCTCACTTCTTTGGTGATGTAACTCTCTGAACTTGGGATCCAGGAAGCCAGGCACACAGAGCCAGTCCCAGTCCCATTCCCAGTGGACTTACTTGTTTGGATTTACCAAGGAGAGAGTCTGTCTCTCTTGGTACCTAATGGTTTGAGGATGACAAAATGCAAGTAGAGCTCTGAAGATGGGCCTTTAATGAGAAAGCAGGTAGTGGTCAGCACAGGCTCCATACAACTTCACAGAGATGGACAAGAAGACCAGACCTGAGACAGGACAGGCCATTTTGGGGGAACATAGTATGGACCACCAGTCAGAGGACACTCTGGATAGTCACAGACTTACATGGGGGAAGGAGGTGACTTTTTGATTGTGGGTGTGAGTTTGGGGTTTTGTCTCATGTTCTGAGAATAGGTAGGAAAGGTGGTTTGTTTGGTTTAGAGTGGACTGTTTCTAGAAAGTCCTTTGACAAGGCGACTGTGTCTGTGTCTGTGTATCCCACTGTGTCCTTGGTTGTACATATTAGGAAGCAGAATAGATCAATGGATGTATCCTGTCTAGTAGAAAGCATCCCAGAATTCATCCTGCCCATTTTAGGAAAGGACTGTTGGTTGCTTTTCGATGGGCAACACCTACTATCTTCCTAAGTTCCTGTTTTCTTCCTGAATTCTGGCCACTCTCCAGAATAGGCTCATGTTTTTTTGTCCAAGATATGTACCACATCCAAGCTCTGTGACATGGCCATGTACTGGATAGCTGAAGGGAATTGCAAGCATCTCACAAAACTCAGAAATCATTGTGACTAGTAAAGTCTCAGTGGAGAAACCCTGCATTGGGATTTGCTGACTTATTGTTCTGTTACCCTGAAGTCAGGAAGGTCTTTGCCTCAGGCCACCCCTTTGTGAATTTTGAAGAAAAAAGTTTTCAAATGGAAGTGAATGGGCATCACCTGTGGCTCTTTGCTTAACTGCTTTGGAAAAGTATGTGTCTGAATCAGCCTTGTGGCTCTGTGTGAGGCTGTGGCTTAGATTATCAGCTCCTGATGGATCTAAAGAAAGATGCAATGTGTGCATCCAAAACCAAAATGGCAAAAAGATCAGTCATTGTGGATGAAGTCTCTCGCCTTTCTCTGTAAGTTTCCTGACTTCCACCAAGTGAGAATAGGGATCATTTGGGTCAAATAAGTTCTTTCAAGCGCTGCAAAGTTGCTTTTGTTTCCTAATTACTCCAAATCACATAAGGAATCTAAACCTGACAGTCAGTAGGCCTCAAATTGGAGAAGCAGAGCAGTATTAAAGGAAGAACTATGTGATCAATCCTAGTTCACAGGAAGGGTGTTCAGGCCACCCTGAGGTTAGGCAAATGAGGGGCAAGGGAGCTTATTTTGGACACTCTCTTGGGCTGCGCCATTCATGAAAACCTCTAGCCAAAGGGTATAATGAGTGTATATATGTAAGAAGTTGAGTGCCATGTGAGAGTGATTTGGTTTTAATTGTGGTCATTTGTGTGGCAGTTGGAAGAGATGACTGGGTCCACCTGGTTTTGAACACTGGTGTGATTCTCCTCAGAGACTGAGTTCTGAAACTGACCTCAGAGAAGTAATTGCTTTGGAAAGAGATGTGTCTTAATCAGGCTCTTGGCCCTGTGTGAGGCTGTGGCTTAGATTATCAGCAACAGACGGATCAAAAAAATGATCCCATGTGTGCATCCAAAACCAATATAGCCAAAAGAGCAGTCATTGTGAATGAAGTCTCTCACCTTCCACTGTAAGGTTCTGAAAGAATAAAAGAAATTGAAATCGAAATGTAATGAACCAGGTTTTGTAAAGTTTCCAAGTTGCACTCAGAACCTGAAATTCCTGTGGCAGTTAAGACAATTCCTGGAACTGCCCATTAGATGTGTGTTGAAATCTTCCCTGACCACCTAGTTACTTAACAACCCCTTCCCAGAAGCCGTGCATCTCACCACGTATACATCTCAGGGCTTCAACCAATCAGTTTAAATGTATACCCCTTCTGAGGGCTGACCAATCACCCACTGCCCCAACTTTTCCCGCCAATGAATGTGCTAATCATGTTTTAGAGTTGTTATTTCATTTTCCCGTGGTACATGATGATTTCCTAAAGGAGGCTATGATGTAGGTAAAGTCCCTGAGCTCTCTAAAGAATGTATATAAACTCTGCTCAAGTTGTTCTCGGGGCTCTTTGTTCTTTGCTCCTCTGAAGGGAGCTCTGAGGCCTAGCATTCTGGACCCCCAATAAACCCTTTGCTGATGCATGAGAAATCCTCTTTGTTGTCTTTTCCTTTGATGTTCGCAGCACCTTTTCATCTGGAGGCCCCAGGTGAGATATCCGGGAGCGGTGAATGGAAGACCTCAAGGGAGTCCTCTCGGGGTAAGTAAGGTGCCTCTTTCTGGTTTCGGGTTTCAGGCTAGGGCGTGGCAAAGTGGCTGTTGGTGAAGAGCATTAGCTCTCTCCTATGGTGTGACAGACGTGTCACAGAGCCAAGATCACGTCCCTGAGGGACACTCCGGAGGACTAGGGAATTCAAGGAATAGTAGTTTCCTCAACTCGGTTATGTTTTGCTTCAGGATTTGATTTGCCAGCCCATCAGGTTTTGCCGGTAACTCAGTTTTGGTCATTGTTCTGAACTCATGTTGAGTTTACTGTCTGTTTTTATTGTCTAACCCATCAATATTTTCCAGTTACTCAGTTCAAATCTTTGTCTTGGACTCATGTTAAACGTTTACTGTTTGTCTTTGTGTTGTGTTTGTGTCTTCAATGTCCCTGTTTGAGTAACTCCCATTATGGGACAAAGCACTTCCTCTTCTCTGTCCCTGACCCTTGATCATTGGACTGATGTCCGCTCAAGGGCCCAGAATCTTTCTTTTTCAGTAAAACACCGTACCTGGCAGACTCTCTGTGCTTCAGAATGGCCCATCCTCGAATTCAGATGGCCCCAGAAGAATCCTTCCACTTTCCTCTAATCCGAAAATTCAGAGATATTGTCATTCAGCCGGGGCCACGTGGCCACCCAGATCAACAGCCATATACTCCTTCCCCCACATTCCTATCATTCAAACTTTCCGCTCCTCTCCCTCTTCCTTCCATTCTCCCTGAGTCACAAGACTGGACACTCCACCCCCTCCTTATTGTCTACTCTCCCTCCCCAACCCCCAACACAGTTCCTGATGATCCTCCCACCGCTGACTCAGCCTCTCCACTGCTAGAGGCAATTGGGCCAGACCCAAGCCCTCCAGGGGACTTCCCCACAGCAGCAGCAACCCCTCCTCCCCTGGAGGAAGATGGGCAACCTAAAAGAACCCACCGGCGATGGATAATAGAAAACTCAGAAGCCCCTGTGATGCTCTCTCTCCATCCCTATGGGCCCATGAACCGACCCAACTGGGACCCCAACACCTTTGAAGGTAGGAAGCATCTGTCCACTTATCGCCGGGCTCTAATAGCGGGTCTCAGAGTGGCCGCCAGAGAGCCGACCAATTTAGCAAAGGTAAGAGAGATTATCCAAGGGCCTAATGAGTCTCCCTCTATGTTTCTGGAGAGAATTATGGAAGCATATAGAAAATATACTCCTTTTGATCCTCAGGCAGATGACCAAAAGGCATTTGTTACAATGGCCTTTATTGAGCAGGCTGCCCAAGATATTAAGAGAAAGTTACAATGTCTAGATGGGTTACAAAATACGACCTTAAGAGATTTAGACAGAGAAGCTGAGAAAGTATATTATAAGATATATATTATAAGTATATATTATAAGTATATAAGTATATTATAAGAGAGAAACTGAGGAGGACACGGAACAGAGGAGAGAGAAGGAAAGGGAAGAAAAAAAGGATGAAAGGAGCAAAAGGCAGACAAAAGCATTGGCTAAGATTTTCTTCACAGCAGCAAATACGCCAGAAATTAAAAAGCAGGGAGTCAGAAAGGGATACTTGGGCCCACGCCAAAGGCTTTCCCTGGCCTCAGATCAATGTGCCTACTGTAGAGAAAAAGGACACTGAGTCAAAGAGTGCCCCAAAAAGAAGAAGCCACGGCAGCCCGCCATGCTGACTCTAGAAGAGGACTAGGAATGTCAGGACTCGGATCCCCTCCCCGAGCTCAGGGTAACATTTGAAGTGGAGGGGCCTCCAGTGAACTTTGAAGTGGATACAGGAGCAGTATACTCAGCCTTTAAGGCTTCACTGGGCCCCATATCAAATAAATGGTCCCTAGTTCAAGGGGCTAATGGCACTACTTATCGGGCTTGGACAACTAAGAGGATTATGGAAGTAGGAAAATGTAAAGTCCACCACTCTTTCCTAGTAATCCAAGAATGCCCAGCCCCATTGATGCACAGGGATCTGTTTACCAAACTCGGGGCTAGAGTAACCTTTAACCCTGATGGTCCCCAAGTGGATGTTCTAAAACCTTCAGTAAAAACTCCCATAGTCACAGAATTGACTATGTCCATAGAAGATGAACATCAACACTTCGTGCCCCCTAGGACTGATCAAAGAGGCAAACTACAACAGAAATGGATAAAAGATTATCCTAATGCCTGGGCAGAAACTGCTGGGTTAGGTCTAGCCATAAAACAACCTCCAATAATAGTAGAATTAAAAGCCTCTGCCTCTGCAATCAGTGTTAAACAATATCCTCTAAGCAAAGAAGCTAAGGATGGGATAAGTCACCATATTCAGAAATAATTGGCCCTTGGGGTCCTAAGGCCCTGTCAATCAGCCTGGAATACCCCCCTGCTACCAGTAAGAAAGCCAGTAACTAGGGACTACAGTCCTGTTCAAGACCTAAGAGAGATCAACAACAGAGTGCAGGACATTCACCCCACAGTACCCAATCCATATAATTTGCTTAGCACTCTGAATCTGGACCGGGAATGCTACACTGTGCTGGACTTAAAAGATGCTTACTTCTGCTTGCCCCTACATAAGGACAGTCAGTTGCTGTTTGCTTTTGAGTGGATAGACCCAGAAACTGGAACATCTGGCCAAGTAACCTGGACTAGACTCCCACAGGGGTTCAAACCCCCCCCCCCACTCTCTTTGATGAAGCCCTCCACAGGGACATAAACGACTTCAGAACTGCACACCCCGAAGTCACACTACTCCAATATGTGGATGATCTGCTACTGGCAGCGGACACCAAGGAAAACTATGAGTCTGGGACCCAAGCACTATTATCCGAGCTTGCTCGGCTTGGATATAGGGCTTCTGCCAAAAGGCCCAAATTTGTCAGCAAGAAGTAATCTTCCTGGGTTATTCTCTTAGGGGTGGCAAATGATGGCTAACTGAGAACAGAAAACAAACCATTGTGCAGATACCACCCCCATCTAATAAGAGACAACTCAGAGAGTTTCTTGGGACTGCTGGATTTTGCAGGTGATGGATTCCTGGGTTCGCCTCTCTGGCTGCCCCTTTATACCCGCTGATAAAGTGGAATGCCCAATTCCAATGGACCCCTGAGCACCAACAAGCTTTTGATAATGTCAAAAAAAGGTGCTGCTATCTGCTCCGGCCTTAGCACTCCCAGATATAGATAAACCCTTCACTCTCTACATCGAGAAAAAGAAAGGAATAGCATGGGGAGTGTTCACTTAGACTTTGGGACTTTGGAAAAGGCCGGTAGCATTCTTATCAAAAAAACTGGACCCAGTGGCTACTGGGTGGCCCCGTTGCTTAAGAGCTATAGCAGCGGCAGCGCTTCTAATAAAAGATGCTCATTAATGAACGTTGGGACAGAAGCTATCCATTATAGCCCCCCATGCCCTGGAGAGCATCATCTGTCAACCTCCAGATAGGTGGCTATCAAACTCCAGAATAAACTACTACCAGAGCCTCTGGATTAGCAAAGACAGAATAACTCTTAGATCTTCTGCTCCACTCAACCTGGCTGCCAGAAGAATCATCAGGACCTGTCGCTCATGAGTGTCAACACATACTGGCAGAGGAAACCAGTATAGGACGAGACTTGAAGGATCCAGCCACTGCCTCACCCTGAAGTCGTATGGTTTACGAAAGAGAGCAGCTTCCTCCAAGATGGTATGTGGTGGGCTGGAGCAGCAGTAGTTAGCAAAACTAATGTCATCTGATCCTCTGGTCTCCCAGAAGAGACATCAGTCCAAATGGCAGAACTGATTGCCCTTACGAAAGCATTGGAACTAGCAACAGGCAAAAGGGCCACCATATACACTGATAGCCACTATGCATTTGGCAATGCTAATGTGCACAGGGCTATTTACCAGCAAAGAGGGCTATTAACCTCCACTGGGAAAAAAATAAAGAACAAAGTTGAGATTCTCCACCTTCTCTCAGCAGTGAAGGGCACTAAGGAACTAGCTATAGTGTGTCCAGGGCACCAGAAGGGAAACGACCTCGTTGCAGTTAAAAACAGAAGGGCAGATGAGGAAGCTTAATTGGCAGCCCTAAACGGAGTGACTCTGTTAACTTTTTCCACACCAGGGGGATCAACATTCAGGAGACTTGGCCACACTGGAACATTCAGGCAACTTATCATCTGAGGAGACAGATGCAGAACTCTGGGACCCTACAGAGCCAAGTTTACAATTTCAAAAAGCCCACCTTTATGTCAAAGACGTACACTAGCTCACCCACTTAAGCTCAAAGAAGTTATAGGCACACTTAAAGGACCGAAGAAAGGATTTTTTATTGACTGACTTACAGAGGAAAGAAATAGCTTAGAAGGTGACTAGAGCTTGTCAAGTCTGCCAATTAGTTAATGCTTACCCATCCAAGCTTCCTGCAGGGAAGCGCTTACGAGGAACCAGACCAGGACAATTTTGGGAAGTGGACTTTTCCTGAAATTAAGCCAGGAAGGTATGGACTTAAATATCCCCTAGTCTTTGTAGATACTCTTTCAGGATTGGTTGAAGACTTCCCCATGAAGAAAGAAACGGCTCAGACGGTGCTCAAAAAGATTCTAGAAGACATTTTTCCAAGGTTTGGCCTGCCTAAGGTAATAGGGTCCAATAATGGACCGGCATTTGTTGCCCAGGTAAGTCAGGGATTCACCAGGACCCTGAAGATTAATTGGAAGTTACATTGTGCTTATAGATGCCAGAGCTCAGGACAGGTAGAAAAAATGATTAGAACCATCAAAGAGAATTTAAAGAAATTAAGCTTGGAGACCTGCATAAAAAAATTGGACTATGCTCCTACCTTAAGCACTGTTTCGTGCAAAAAGTACACCCTCTGCCTCTTTGTGTAAACTCACCACTTATGAAATTCTCTATGGTGCCCCTCCTTTAGTAAGGGACCTAACCCCAACTCTGAGACTTAATGATTCCTTTCACACCCCCTTGCTTGACAGACTTAAAGCCCTTGAACAAACACAGCACCCAGCGATACCTGTGGAAACAGTTGGCCAGTGCTTATCAGCCTGGAGACGAGGGAACCCCACATCGATATCAAGTGGGAGTCTTCGTCTACGTGAGACAGCATCAGGTATCATCCCTGGAACGCCGCTGGAAAGGACAATACCAGGTGCTGCTTATAACACTTACAGTGGTGAAAGTGGATGGAATCACTTCCTGGATCCATGCCACCCATCTCAAGCCTGCGCCCTGTCCAGCCTCCGGCTGGAAACTGGAACAGACTGGTAACCCTCTCAAGTTGCGTGTCCGTCGTGTGGGTAAGGCTATGGATTCTTCCCCTGACCACCAGCAGTCCTAATCACCATCAGCCTGTTCAGCAACAATGGCAGCTATAAATCCTACTGGGCAAGTAGTGTGGTCTATTTCACATACAGCCCTCTTATGGACTTGGTGACCATCTCTCTACCTGGACATTTGTCAGCTTGACATAGGCCTCTCTGACTGGGATCTCCCTGACATAGAGGACTTCACACAGATCCCACTCAAACCCAAACCAGGGCAACATAGACCACCTTACCCCATGAATTATGGATATCATCTTCCCCAGCTCAGGTGTAAACTAGCCAGTCTTGATTTTTATGTGTGCCCAGCTGATTTCTTAAGTCGCAAACAGGCCCAAACCTGTGGAGGACCCAGTGACTTTTATTTAAGATCTTGGGGTTGTGAACAAACGGGAGCTACATGGTTGAACCCAAACTCCGCAGAAAGTATCATTCAGGTAGGAAAAAATGACACCTGGATTGATCCCAAGAAATGTGCCACTAGCCAAGTTGTGTCAAAAACTCGCTGAGGAAAGAATAGTCTATGTTACCCCCTCAATATAACTTTCACTTCCAAAAAAAGGGGCTACCTCAGAACAACATGGTCTATGGGAAATACATGGGAAATGCGATTCTATATTTATGGCCCTCGTTATGACTTTGGTCACTGGTTCACCATCCTGCTTAAAAAGGAAGAAAATCCCACAGCAATAGGGCCCAATCCCCTCAAGCCAGGAATTAAGCCTCCAAAACCTCCCATGCCTAGATCTACCAGAACCCCTCAACCATCTCATACTTCCCAGTTTCCATCTTTGCCTACTTCCCCAGTCCAGAGTACAGCTGACTCCTGCCCCTGGGAACTAATTAAAGGAACCTTAATTGTACTGAACTCCACACAGTCAGAACTCCTTGCATTTCAACCCATGTATTTGACAGCTTTGTAAATTATTGTTTAATGGTGCAGATACTTCCCAGGGTGGTTTATTATGATGCAGAATCATTTTAAGGTCTACTAGGGGGACAAACAACCTGATTTTGCTGGCATCCAGTGTCCCTTACTATAGCCATCCTATTGAGGATAGGAGCTGCTGCAGGAGTGGGTACAGGAACAGCTGCTATGATCCATGGGTCACAACAAATGGCCTGATTAGAAACAGCAATAGATCAAGACTGGAATACATTAGAGACCTCCATCACAGTGCTGTAGGAATCCTTAAACTCTCTCTCTGAAGTTGTTTTACAGGACAGGCGAGGATTAGACCTCCTCTTCATGAGGGAGTGGAGCCTCTGTGCTGCACTGAGAGAAGAATGTTGTTTTTATGCTGACCATACTGGAGTTGTAAAAGAATCCATGAGTAAATTGAGAAAATGCCTTGAAGAGCGCCAGAGAGAAAGGGAGATTCAACAAGGGTGGTTTGAGTCATGGTTTACCCAGTCCCCCTGGTTAACTACACTCCTATCAGGCTTAGCTTGACCCCTGATCATCCTTATGGTGTTGCTAACTTTGGGACCTTGTTTGCTTAACCGCATAGTTTCGTTTCTCCAGGCTCAAATTGGGCAGGAAAAACTCATGGTAATCAGACAGAAATACGCTCCACTGGCAGAAATAGAGTGTGAGACCCCGCAATAATTATGATTCATTACTTTTAAGATTAAATGTAGTAAGAAAAAGGAGTGGGAAATGAAAGAATAAAAGAAATTAAAATTGAAACATAAAGAACCAGGTTTTGTAAAGTTTCCAAGCTGCACTCAGAACCTGAAATTCCTGTGGCAGTTAAGACAATTCCCGGAACTGCCAATTAGATGTGTGTTGAAATCTTCCCTGACCACCTAGTTGCTAAACAACCCCTTCCCAGAAACCGTGCAGCTCATCACGTATACATCTCAGGGCTTCAACCAATCAGTTTAAACGTATACCCCTTCTCAGGGCTAACCAATCACCCCCTGTCCGACCTCTTCCTGCCAATGAATGTGCTAATCATGTTTTTGGGTTGTTATTTGATTTTCCCGTGGTATGTTGATTTGCTAAAGGAGGCTATGATGTATGCAAAGTCCCTGCCCTCTCTAAAGAATGTAAATAAACTCTGCTCAAGTTGTTTTTGGGGCTCTTTGTTCTTTGCTCCTCTGAAGTTAGCTCTGAGCCGCAGCATGCTGGACGCCCAATAAACCTTTTGCTGTGGCATGAGACAGTCTCTTGGTGGTCTTTTCCTCCGACTTTTGACCGACCTTTTTACCTATGAAGGACCTGAGAGAGCAAAAGTCAAATCCATGTCAACTTCCATGTCAAACATCCTGGTCAGAATGAAGGAATGTGTCTGAATCAGCCTCTCTCTTCTTAATGTAGATTAAATGGACCAAACCAGGCCTGTGTACAGAGCTGTTCCCAGATGCCTATGGTTGATATACCATTCTAACTTGTGAAAGTGTCACAGGAAGTAGGGGCAGCCTCCATCTCATGGGACCTTTGGAAGCAACTGTTAGAACAAAGTGGTTTTCCATCACAGTGACCTCATTCAGTTCCTGAAGGAAGTGACCTACCACACTTCCTTGGTGATGGAACTTTCTGAACTTGGGATCCAGGAAGCCATGCACCCAGAGCAAGTCTTAGTTTCAGTCCCAGTGGTCTCAATTGTTTGAATTTACCAAAGACAGAGTCAGTGTTTCTTGGTACCTACTTATGTGATGATGGCCAAATTTCAGGAGAGCTCTGAAGAGTGGCTTTTTCTGAGAAAGCAGGTAGTGGCTCAACCATGGCTCCTGAAAACTTCTAAAAGTTTGAAAAGAAGACCAGATCTGAGATTGGACAGGCCATTTCGTGGGAACATATTATGGCTCACCAGTCAGAGGACACTCAGGATAGTCACAGCCATACTTGGGGGAAGGAGGTGCCGTTGTGGGTGTCGGTGTGAGTTTGTGGTTTTGTCTCATGTTCTGAGAATAGGTAGGAATGGCGGTTTGTAGGTTTGGACTGGAAAGTTTCTAGAAAGTCGTTTGACAACACGAGTGTTTCTATGTCTGTGTATCCCACTGTATCCGTGGTTGTAGACATTTGAAATGCGAATGCATCAATGGTTGTGTCCTGTCTAGTATAAAGCTTCCCAGCATTCTTCCCACCCAATTTAAAAATGGAGTGCGGCTTGCCTAATGGATGGTGAACAGCTACTATCTTCCTAAGTTCCTCTTTTCTTCCTGAATACTGGCCACTCTCCAGAGTATCCTCATGGTTTTGTTTCCAAGATATGTACCACGCCCAAGCTCTGTTACATGACCATGTACTGGATAGCTGAAGGGAATGCGAGCATCTCAGAAAACTCAGATATCAGTGTGACCAGTAATGTCTCAGTGGAGAAACCCTGCTTTGGGCCATTTTCTTACTTATGATTCTATTACCCTTAATGTCAGGAAGGTCTTTGCCTCAGGCCACCCTTTTGTGAAGCCTGAAGAAAACAGTTTTCAAATGGAAATGAATGGGCATCACCTGTGGCTCTTTGCTTAATTGCTTTCGAAAAGGATGTGTCTGAAACAGCCACTTGGCCCGGTGGGGTGGCAGTGGCTTAGATTCTCAGCACCTGATGGATCTAAAGAAAGTTTCCAAGTGTGCATCCAAAACCAAAATGGCCAAAAGAGCAGTC
This sequence comes from Callospermophilus lateralis, assembly GCF_048772815.1. Classification (NCBI taxonomy): domain Eukaryota; kingdom Metazoa; phylum Chordata; class Mammalia; order Rodentia; family Sciuridae; genus Callospermophilus; species Callospermophilus lateralis. Next base: position 146,964 of record NW_027515125.1, read on the forward strand.
ATTGTGGATGAAGTCTCTCACTTTCCTCTGTAAGCTTCCTGAGCTAAATCAAGTGAGAATAGGGATCATTTGGGTCAAATCATTTCTTCAAATCCCTGCAGAGCCTAGCCGATAGGGGCTTGGGTTTTCTATGATACCAATTCACATAAAGAATCTATACCAGACAGTCATTAGGCCTCAAATTGGAGAAGCAGATCAGATATAGGGCAGGCCTATTTGATCACTCTTGGTTCACAGCAAGGGTGTCCAGGCCACCCTGACTTTAGGCAAATGAGGGGCAAGGGTGCTTATTTTGAACAGTGTATTGGGCTGTGCCCTTCATGGAAACCTCCAGCCAGAGTTTATGATGAGTGTCTATGTGGAAGAAGATGAGGAGCATGTGGGAGTGTTTTAGTTTTAATTGTGGTCATTTGTGTGGTGGTTGTAAGAGATGCCTGGGTCCACCTGGGCTTGAACTCTGGTGTGATTCCTCTTAGAGAATGCATTATGGAACTGACTTCAGAGAAGTATCGCCATGAATTGTGTTGGGATTTTAGGAGGCCACACATTAGAGTCGCCCTTGGACACCGAGATCTAAGCCCAGAGTGGCTTTCCACAGAGCACTGGGAATCTCAGCCAGGATATCACATGATTTTTTTTCTGAAAGACTTGGAAGCCATAGTTGAGAGTCAAAACACACATGGACCTTACATTGTAGACCTCAATGGGGCTGGCTTCATGTGACCTTTTGGCCAGTCTTTGGGAACCCTTGCCTGTGAGAGTTCTCTAGATTATTCATTGAAATGTGCTTCCTCTAAATTTAATGGTTCCTTAATGAATTGAAACCCACAGTTTCTCCAACTTCGTCTTTGAAAATGGCTAGATAAATACCATGAAATTTTTGAACTTCCCATGGCCACCTGCCACTGGAGAACCTTTGGATGTACAGTTGCTGATCCTGAGTGTACCAGACAGTGCCTTGATTGACTGGGTTTTATGAAAATGGTGTAGAACAGAGATGCCAGTATGTTGGGGCCTGCTGAGTAGTGGGCCAAAAGCTGTTGTGTGCAGCTGTGTGATAAAACATCTGTGGTCGGGACATGTGATTCTGCCATTGACTTCCAAATGACTTGTGGCTGACATGTTACAGACAGGAATCACTTATATGTCTGAAACCTCTCCATAAAAGGCATTTTGTTATATGGAGACGTTTCAGGGCAATGTTCAGAATCAGGTTGCTATGGTCAAAGGGTCAAGCTATGTGGGATAGAAGCCTGGTTGGTGCATTCTCCTGCAGACCCTGACCCACCACACGTGACAGGACTCCCTACATCACTGTGTACCAGTTGAAGTCATTGTATTTCATGAGGCAAATACCAAACTCCCAGTGCAGTAGAAAGAAACACCATGAAAAGTGGAGGATGACCAAATGGCTTCACAGTCCACATGCGGAGACACTTAGCTTTCAGTGGCCACAGTTTACCTACAGAGAGAAGTCAGCACTGCTTCCTCATGTTCTTTGGAAAAATTGAAACAATATCCTCCAGGTCTCATAGATGTAGACCCAGCTTTGATGGTCTCATTTGAATGGAAGCTAAAGCTTCTGACAACAACATATATGTCGAGTGCCCATCGTCAAAGGCAGTTTCTCAAGAAGTCTTTAGTCCGGCAGAGCTCCAGGTTTGTGTAGTGTTTACCTTTTAGACCAGGTTGCAAGAAAAGACCACTGTCTCCAATTAAAATCAGATTAAAGCAAGCTTATTATTTCCACCACCCTGGCTGCCTCTCCCTCCCAAAACGTTGGGAACAGGAGAGCAGCCCAGCTTTATAGCCCAGAAAGTTACACAAAAGTGGGGTTAAAAATAACAGAATTCTGACAAGCATCACACTAATGGTATTTTACATTTTTGTTTGCTGGCCCCAACATCAGAATTTATGAGGACCATTAGAGCCTCAGAGAGTGTCGTCTGGCCAAGGAAGGCCAATATTTATGAGGTGTCAACAAAGTTTCAGATAGGGCTGTTATCTGGTCAGAGAGCCAGGCATGGGTGAGTTCAAGGCACGGGCAGGCTTTCCAAGCAGGTTCAGATCTTGCTGCAATTTATAGTTAAGCCAAAATTATCTTTTCACGGCTTTGTGGCAAGATGGCTGCCAATTTTAATAAAAGATCAGGTTGGGTCAATCATTCCCCCCTTTTCTAATGTGTTTTTTTCATATATTTTATTGGGTAGGAAGAGCACTGTGGGAATTTTAATCCCTCAGGTAATAGTCTCCCGATTTTTTGAACTCACCCAAAAACAGGTCTCCCTGATTTTACCTGACTTAATTAATTACTTATATTGATATTCTATTTATTTTTGTCTCCATTGTTGTAAGAAGAGAGGCGTCACTCATTTAGACTTCTTCTGAGCTGAGAGAGGGTGACGTGAGGGGGCACCGCCTGAGGGACATTAGTCGCCTTTTAGAAGTCAGTTAGGTTTGAAGTCTGGATGGGGAAGAACAGGTAGTAAAGTCATCTGGGAATGGGTTCTTCTATGAGAGAAACAAAAAAACATGAGTACTTAATAAATGTTGCAGCAGCTGGAACATGTCACTGTATAGAAGTTCCCTCACCAGTCTTTAATATCCCCAGTTATCAGGACTGTCAACTTAATATTTAACTTTTAGTGTTACATTTGTCCCTCCCCATAAGATTCAGTTTAATAATTTAATGTCATCTGATCTTGCAAAATATTTTTACTAGTATGACCTCTGTGTCTAATAGAGAAACCTTTAATTCTCTTACTCATTGCTGGATAATCATACTAACAAATACCAAGCCTATGTGTTTAGGTTAAGAATATCTGTAGGCCTTCAACTAAAAACTTCTGCCACTGGCAGATAATCTTGATAGCCTCTTTTTATAGTTATCAGGCATTCCTGTCTGAGAATCCTTCTTTGTAGCCTCCAGTCTTACTTATTTTGGGAGGCTAACATAAAGTGTATACCTTAAAATATTATTATTACTATTATTATATAAAATGCCCAGAAATGGCTGTAATTTGTTTTTAACTGTCTTTTCTAAGTGTTTAAGATGAAGCAGTCAAACTGACTTTTGTTTCTATCTATTCTGAACAGTCAGCTGAGATTTTATGGGAGTCATTCCTGGGGAAACTTGAGAGCAGCTTCTCAGTTCTGCTAGTGCCATTTGCGCTAGGTGGGTCTAGGTCTTGCTGGACCATGTGGCTTCCCTCGGAAGCATCAGGGATGTTTCCCTTCTCTGATGACTCTCCTCTTCTTAGCAAATGCACTGATTGGCTTTCTGTTCTCCAGTGGTCTCATTAATCTCCCTGATCAGGAGGTTATGCGGTTCAGAGTTGCAAAGCTATTTAGAGAAGTCCGCTGTTCCCTGGATACAGACTGACTCAGAGGGCAAGAGCCAAATATTGGTTTTCTTGTCCCTTTTCATATAAATTTAATTTTAAATCCTAATCTTAAACATCCATCAAATAAATTTCAACAGACTTATATAAAGAATACTGGGCTTTAATGTCTATAATTTAAAATTATTTATCTTTTTATTATTTGGGATCTGTATTATTCTGTCTGTCTTGTAGGTGATGGCTAATTATCTTAAATTAACCAATGTTGTGTTCTTAAAGCAACACTGCTGTAAAACACTAACAGGGAATCTTTATATCACCCATAAGGAAATTACAAAATAAAATTAACAACAGTAAACAAACTTAGTTTGTGTAATAGCTACCCTAAAATTTTTGGCTGAGTTATACATTATATCCTCTGTTTGAGATGCTAGTAATGTTGACAGGAAAAAAAAAAAAACTTTTGAAAATAACTTTAAATGAAATAACATCTGACCTACTGCTTTCGAAGTCATTCTCACATAATAAGATGGGACACAGAGCCTTATCTCAGGTAAGGCAGGGCTCTTTATTAATCTTAAGTGTTTTAATTCTAAAGCTAATCTTTGTTTTTTAAATATCATTTTACAAAGTTTACATAAATTATTTGAGGTCACATGAACATTAGCTAACACCGTATGATATAGCTTTTAAAACATGAATTAAAAAAAGGCTGAAAGTTTTTAACCTTTACATAGATTAGGCTCTCATTAACTTAAAATACATTTAAATTGTTCCCCAATATAAAAAGTAACATAAAAGTTTACATATCTTATTGACAACAGGTAAATAAATCCTATATATATATATATGTATATATGTATATATATATATATATATATATATATATATATATATATATATATATATATATATATATATTTTACCATACAACTTCAGAACACCACCTTGATATAATGCTCTTTTAAAGTTTCTACCTTACAGACTTGTATACCTGGAAGATATGAGCACATTAATAGCATCACAATTGCATTGATGTTTCTACATTAACCAAGTTTAGCTTTTAAAGAAATGGCAGTACAGTGCTCTAAAATAACAGTTCTTATTTAATCAGTTGTTTAATTTTTATGGTTGCTTGCTCTAGAAAAATAAAACTTAATAACCACAATGTTATGGGTAAAATTATGTTTTGAGAAATTTTTGTCTCTTTAACACATGACTGATTTTTACAATCTTATACAGACTTTAGGACAAACTTATACAGACCTTAGTAAATCAATCAGATATCTAACAAAAGTACTCATGAATGAGTAATCCCACATCAAATTTACTTTACTTATTTATCAAAATATTAGACAAATGTATTGAACAGTGTACCATTTTTTGTTGAAGAAAAAGTTCTAGAACCAAGGCATATTAGGCCTTTTGTCGGCATTAATATTTTATTAGATTTTTGAACACCTAGAAAAACTTGTAAGGTTAAATTTAAAGACATTTATTTTTATCTGTTTATCCAATTTAAATTGCACCAATTAAATCATGAGAATTTAAGATCTTTGGATCCACGTTTTAAAATTTGTTTATATGAGTGCTTTTTTTATGAGTGCTCCTTATATGTGTTAATTTATATAACATATATATGATATAGGGATATATGTATATATAGACATACAACACTAACAAAAGTGTGCACACATAATAATAGTAAAGGCCTTGTAGCTTTTTGCAGTTGAAATCTCCATTGCAATGTTTCAAAAACTCCACTGTTGGTCAAAGATAGAGCTGATCAGAAAAACATTAACCTAGGTCTGTAGGATCAAAATCATGAGCTCAAAAAAAGAATACAGAATCTAAGGAAAAAAAATAAGAGTCCTAGAAAAAATGACTGGCCAGTAATTAGTAAATAGCATACAATTTACCTTTTTTCCTGCCTTAGGCCTCAGATCAGTCTCCTACTGAGCTTGCAGGCTTCTTTCATTTGCATTTCAACAAAAGTCCTTGCTGAGGTCTGAAAGGAGCAGGGTAAAACTGCTATTCTGAGCAGACACCTCAGGCCTAAGGCATTTTAACCATAATTTTGAGGTTCGGATGTTGAAAATTATGATACAATTTTAAGATGAAATTCACAAAATTTTATATCTTTACATCTTGTTTTGTCAACAGATACCATAATATGATTTACTATCCTTGTCCAAATTAATGCACTGGTACACACTGTGATATTTTCTCAGTCTACCCAATTCAAAATTGGTGAAAAATAAAACTGAATGTTTGGGAAGTTACTTGCCAACTTGGAAGTAGAGTGCTTTAGTTTTCCATCCTAAGCATTTAAGTTATCTGGCATGAATTATCTGAAATCATAAACTAAACAATTACCTAAACCCGACTTTTAACTGCAAGATTGAGCAATGCTACAAAAACCCATCCAGATACCAGATTGTTACAATAAAACACCATCATTTAGACACACATTGAACTAATATCATTCCCAAGAAACAATTTATAATATCAGCACATTATTGCACATGTCTTAAAGGGCCAGAAACAAAGACACAAGACAGACAGAAAGGAGCTCCAGATTATGGCTGACAGACAGAAGCCTTAAAAACAGAGCAGATAAGAGAAAAATCTCCTACACCAGTGGCAGGATACATGTCCTCACAAGGGGATCAGATGTTTTCACAGACGGCAACCTGAAATGTAATATCAAGGGTTTCCATGGTGACTTTACTGCATTTAGTGTCTCCTTTTTCTTTTTCTTTTTTTTTAAGAAGACAGAGGTGGCATAATCCTTACAGTGCAGGGAACGAAGGAAGGAATTCCCTGAAGCAACAGGGCTTTGGTAGATCCTGGGAGTCCCTCAGTCCCTCCTTTTACTTATAGGATTAACTCCTCTGGTTTGGTTCCACCCCAATCTCGCTCCATCTCCTAACATTTCAGTAGTCAGCTCTCAAAAAGTTCCAGGGTCGGGGGGTTATCAAAATTTGTAACTTAAATTTCGGTTTCTGACCTTGAAGCGAATTAATACCTATTTAATAATGAGGACAGGGTTTGAGAAAAATAAAAAGGGAGGTTTACTGCTTTGCTAACAAAGCAGAGACACAGGGGACTCTGCCCAAAGGTTGTGACTCTCTTGAACTGGAGCAACAAGGGGTTTTAAAGGAGTTTCCATTGTTAACCTGGGAGATACTCTGTTCTTTGGTGGCCAGCAGGCATTGCCCTCTGCAGTGGGTGAGTTCCAGGCTGCCAGCTAGGGGCTTCTCTCATCCTGCTTAACAAAGGGGGGTAAACTTCAACACAGTTTTTTAGAACACAGTCCAAAGGGTGTAAGGCTTACTTGCTTTATTACCCATTTTTACGTCCAATATCTTTAAGTTTTTACCACAGAAATCACACAACAAAATGCACAAAAACAAACAAACAAGAAAACATATAGAACACAGAACAAAACACAAAGAAACAGAAACCTGGTGAAGATACAGAAAAACAGAGGAGCAATGAAATGTCTTGCTGAAGCTCCGGGGTAGGAGCTCCTGCGTGCCCGGCTGCACCTTTCTACCCTTTCAGAGAAATTCCATACAGAACAGAACAGAGGACAGAACAATTCTTGTTACTGTCCTGGACAGGAGTACATGTGAGCCTCCCCAGGCCACCTCTCTGTCATCAGAAGATATCTCCCTTAACCGGATATCAGATGTTATAAAGGCACCACCTACCTATGGAGGCCTCCTCCACCAGGTGCTTGCTAATAGTTTTAGTGCGATGGTTCACTGCAGCGCTCCCTGGACCAAATGCTCACTCCAAGGCTTTGGAACTTGGCTCTCCAGCCCTGAGCCCTGGAGGAAAGGCCAGCGTCAGAATTTCCAGCAGTCTGGTCTTATGATCTGGTAACGTCATCTCGCTGGGGAACTCCAAAATGTTAGACCAGGATGCAAGAAAATACCACTGACTCCAATTAAAATCAAATTAAGGCAAGCTTATTAGTTCAACCGGCTAGGCTGACTCTCCTTCTCAAAACGGCTGGAAAAAGACAGCATCCCCACCTTTCCTACACCCCAGCTTTATAGCCCAAAAAGTTACACAAAAAGGGAGTATCAGAAAACAGAACTTTGACAAGCATCACACTAATTGTAGTTTACATTTTTTATTTGCTGGCCCCAGCATCAGAAATTATGAGGACCATTAGAGCCTCAGAGAGGGTCGTTGTCTGGCCAGGGAAGGCCAATATTTATGAGGTTTCAGTAAGGTTTCAGAGAGGGCTGTGATCTGGTCAGTAAGACAGGCATGGGTGAGTTCAAGGCATGGGCAGGCATTCCAAGCAGGTTCAGAATTTGCAGTAATTTATAGTAAAGCAAAAATTATCTTTCCATGGCTTTGTGGCAAGATGGCTCCCAATATTAATGAAAGATCAGGTTGAGTGATCACCCCTGTCCCTTCCTTTTGGAAACTCCTCTACCACCTCCAAGGTTGTGAACTCCTGAGCATTTTCCATTCCAGATAAGTATTCACAGAATGTCTAACTCTTCTCCTCTAATTGTGTCTTACTTGGGGCAAAGGTAATGTCAAAGCATTGTTCTGGATGAGAGTGGGAAGATTATTGTATATCACATATTTGCATACACATTGGATTCATTTTCCAATTTTCCATTTGAAATACTGAATTCCTGGCACTAACCCATACCCTACTAGACTCTGACTAATAATCCTAATATGATGGTGAAACATAACCCAAGCAGAATAGAAATACAAGCCGTTCAGAGGAGGCATGGTGTGTAGTTGGAATTGCCTTTTGCATTATATAGTATAGGAGCTATAAATCTAGTCAATTTTTTGTTGAAATAATTCTACATGTGTTTTTAAAGTTAACAAAAATGGGAATCCTGTCTCCCTTTCTCTGTAGCACATGTATTTTTATATGCACATAGAGAATCCTACCTGGTATCACACGTACATACTTGTGAGGTGGCTGAATTGGCAGATACAAATTGTGAGAAGAGATCACTACTCCTAAACGCTGTTCAAACTGAAAATTCAACCTATGGGTGAGCTTCCTAGTTCAATAACATTATACATAAATCCATGTTCAGTAAAATGAATATTTTTGCATCTGTGGATTATATATATTTCATGATGAATTTCGATTGGCATATATATTGCTACTTTTTTTCTTTTTTTGGTTGTTCAAAACGTTACAAAGCTCTTGACATATCATATTTCATACATTAGATTCAAGTGGGTTATGAACTCCCATTTTTACCCCAAATAAAGATTGCAGAATCACATTGGTTACATATCCACATTTTTACATAATGCCCTATTAGTTAATGTTGTATTCTGCTACCTTTCCTATACTCTATGATCCCCCCTCTTTCCCCCTCCCATCTTCTCTCTCTACCCCATCTACTGTAATTAATTTCTCTCCTTGTTTATTTTCCCATTCCCTTCACAACCTGTTATGTGTAATTTTGTATAACAATGAGGGTCTCCCTTCATTACCATGCAATTTCCCTTTTCTCTCCCTTTCCCTCCCACCTCATGTCTCTGTTAATGTAAATCTTTTCTTCCTGCTCTTCCTCCCTGCTCTGTTCTTAGTTGCTCTCATTATATCCAAGAAGACATTTGGTATTTGTTTTTTAGGGATTGGCTAGTTTCACTAAGCATAATCTGCTCTATTACCATCCATTTCCCTGAAAATTCCATGATTTTGTCATATTTTAGTGCTGCATAATACTCCATGGTGTATAAATGCCACATTTGTTATCCATTCATCTATTGAAGGGCATCTAGGTTGGGTCCACAGTGCAGCAATTGTGAATTGTACTGCTAAGAACATCGATGTGGCAGTATCCCAGAGTTACACTATTTTAAGGTCTTCAGGAAATAGTCCAAGAAGGGCAATAGCTGGGTCAAATTGTGGTTCCATTCAAAGCTTTCCCAGGAATCTCCATACTGCTTTTCAAATTGGCCGCACCAGTTTGAGGAACAACTCTCCTCATAGGCCTCATTTGGTCCATCTTCTCTACATTAAGAAGAGAGAGGCTTACTCAGACACAACCCTTCATCCTGACCAGGTTGTTTGCCAGGTTGTTTTGGTCTTTCAGGTCTTTCATAGCTGCCTACATCTTCTCCAGGGATCAAATATGCATGGACTTTGAGGTTCTCAGTAGGTGGCAGATCCCCTACATTGCTGTATTGCAAGACGAACCCTGTCCCTTCTCTTTTGTAAAGTTAGATTGAGGGAACAGTGTATGGTTAGGGTTAATAACATGTTCAATTTGGGTTCGGAATCATTCTGATTGATGAATAATGGTATTGGGAACCTGCGATATTTATAAAACTATAGAGGTGAAATATAAGTATAAAAACAGAAATCTAGGTAAGATTTGTAGCCCAGAAGGAAATGAGGCCCTTTATTGGGATACTTAGCTTTTAATTATGTTCTGCACGTTTGTCTCAGATAAATTGATAATCAATGGCATAGGACCTTGTACCTTGGAAGATTGATTGTAGAAGAGAACATCCACTCAAATTTGGATAGTCGGTAGGATTAGGAAGAGAGTCGGTAGGTTTAGGAAGAAGAGTGAGTATAAAATTTGGATCAAATGTTCTTTAGCAATACGGTTTCATTTACACAGTGAATGTAAATGTCAGCACATGCGAAGAGTCAGTCACAATGATGAACTGCGGAAAATATAGGAAAGAAGATATCAATAGAGACATTACAAAATCAGGCAATTGTAAAGTGAATGATAGGTTTACACATTTTCAACAGGATCGAGATTGAATACATAATTTTAGGAAGAAACAAATATGTAGTCACCAATAGAAATGACATTTGAAAGCATTATGCAAACTGGAAATGGATGTTTTTAGTAATCCATATTCAACTTCCATTTAGGATTTGGTGCAATCATAAGTGTGACCTTTGCATTTTGTGCCCAGAAAATTATTGTGATAAAATATATATGTAGATCATGTGACATGAGTATTTTTTCCACCATTTCTGTGAGCAATATTTTAAGACATATAAATTAGTATTGGGGGTACAAAGTGGTGTACCCTGTGTCTATGAATATAGAGATAATGCATGAATAGAACATACTGTAAATAAATAATATAACTGATTCCACTTTAAATAATGGATTGAATTGTTATCTGAAAATATATAAGAAATCATATATTGACATACAATCAATAATTCCAACCAGTTATATATCTAATTGTCATCTTAGGGTTATTGTTTATCATGAAGTGTGTGTGAGTTTTGCTTAAAAAGTGATTATGGAAGTCGAAAATAATGTGTTTGGAAAGAAGTCTCATGAAATTACCAGTCAAGAAATATGGAGGAATCCATGTGTTCTGAAGCAGGAAGTGATTGAAAGTGAAACAAATGCCTATAAATTTGCTAAATTGTGGATGAAATATATATCCTGTGATGTGCATAAACTGAGGAAATAGTATGTACCAGTGTTGAATAAAAATGAACGTCAAAGTACACATCATGTACCATTGGAATCTACTTGCATTGATGTTAAACTGGGTCAGTTACTGTAAAAATATTAGGATTCGCGTGCATCACTCACCGAAGTTAGTTTTCTTTTTTTTTAATTTTTATTTATGCTTGTTCAAAACATTACATAGTTCTTGATACATCATATTTGTCACTTTGATTCAAGTGGGTTATGAACTCCCATTTTTACTCCGTTTACAGATTGCAGAATCACATCAGTTACACATGCATTGATTCACATATTGCCATACTAGTGTCTGTTGTATTCTGCTGCCTTACCTATCCTCTACTATCCCCCCTCCCCTCCCCTCTCCTCCCCTCTTCTCTCTCTACCCCCTCTACAGTAACAAATTTCTCCCCCTTGTATTATTTTTCCCTTTCTTCTTGTATGTAATTTTGTATAACCCTGAGGGTCTCCTTCCATTTCCATGCAATATCCCTTCTCTCTCCCTTTCCCTCCCACCTCTCATCCCTGTTTTAATGTTAATCTTCTTCTCATCCTCTTCATACCTATTCTGTTCTTAGTTAATCTCCTTATATCAAAGAAGACATTTGGCATTTGTTTTGAAGGGATTGGGTAGCTTCACTTAGCATAATCTGCTCTAGTGCCATCCATTTCCCTGCAAATTCTATGATTTTGTTATTTTTTAATGCAGAGTAATACTACATTCTGTATAAATGCCACATTTTTTTATCCATTCATCTATTGAAGGGCATATAGGTTGGTTCCACAGTCTTGCTATTGTGAATTCTGCTGCTATGTACATCGATGTAGCAGTGTCCCTGCAGCATGCTCTTTTTAGGTCTTTAGGGAATTGACCGAGAAGGGGAATAGCTGGGTCAAATGGTGGTTTCATTCCCAGCTTTCCAAGAAATCTCCATACTGCTTTCCAAATTGGATGCACCAATTTGCAGTCTCACCAGCAATGTACAAGTGTACCTGTTTCCCCACATTCTCACCAACACTTGTTGTTTGACTTCATAATGGCTGCCAATCTTACTGGAGTGAGATGGTATCTTAGGGTGGTTTTGATTCACCTTTCTCTGACTACTGGAGATGGTGAGCATTTTTTCATGTACTTGTTGATTATATGTCCTCCTCTGAGATGTCTGTTGAGGTCCTCGGCCCATTTGTTGATTGGGTTATTTGTTATCTTATTGTTTAATTTTTTGAGTTCTTTGTATACTCTGGATATTAGGGCTCTATCTGAAGTGTGAGGAGTAAAGATTTGTTCCCAGAATTTAAGCTCCCTATTTACCTCTCTTATTGTTTCTTTTGCTGAGAAAAAACTTTTTGCTTTGAGTAAGTCCCATGTGTTGATTCTAGTTATTAACTCTTGTTATTAACTCTTGTGCTATGGATGTCCTATTGAGGAATTTGAAGCCCGACCCCACAGTATGTAGATCGTAGCCAACTTTTTCTTCTATCAGACGCCATGTCTCTGTTTTGATATCAAGGCCCTTGATCCATTTTGAGTGAACTTTTGTGCATGCAAGAGAAAGGGATTCAGTTTCATTTTGTTACATATGGATTTCCAGTTTTTCCAGCACCATTTGTTGAAGATGCTATCCTTCCTCCATTGCATGCTTTTAGCTCCTTTATCAAATAGAAGATTGTTGTAGCATTGTGGATTAATCTCTGTGTCCTCCATTCTGTACCATTGGTCCACCCGCCTGTTTTGGTACCAGTACCATGCTGTCATTGTTACTATTGCTCTGAAATTTAGTCTGAAATCTGGTATCGCTATACCGCCTGATTCACACATCCTGGTTAGAATTGCTTTTGCTATTCTGGATCTTTTATTATTCCATATGAATTTCATGATTGCTTTCTCTATTTCTACAAGAAATGCCGTTAGGATTTTGATTGGCATTACATTAAACCTATAGAGAACTTTTAGGAATATCACCATTTTGATGATATTAGTTCTCCCTATCCATGAACAGTGTATATTTTTCCATCTTCTAAGATCTTATTCTACTTCTCTTTTTAGGGTTCTGTAGTTTGCATTGTATAAATCTTTCACCTCTTTTGTTAGGTTGATTCCCAAGGATTTTAGTTTTATTTTTTGAGGATATTGTGAATGGAGTGTTTTTTTTTTTCTCATTTCCGTTTCAGAAGTTTTGTCACTGATATACAGAAATGCCTTTGACTTATGAATGTTGATTTTATATCCTGCCACATTGCTGAAATCCTTTCTTACTTCTAGTAGTTTTTTTTGTAGACCCTTTTGGGTCTTCTATATATTGAATCATATCAGCTGCAAGTAGTGATAATTTAAGTTATTCTTTTCCTATTTTCATGCCTTTTATTTCTTTCATCTGTCTAATTGCTCTGGCCAGTGTTTCGAGAACTATATTGAATAGAAGTGGTGGTAGAGGACATCTCTGTCTTGTTCCAGATTTTAGAGGGAATGCTTCAATTTTTCTTCATTCAGAATAATGCTAGCCTGAGGCTTAACATAGATAGCTTTTACAATGTCGAGGTAAATTCCTGTTATCTCTAGTTTTTCAAATGTTTTGAACATAAAGGGATGCTAAGGGTCTATCCTTCTTATTTATTTTTTGCAGAACCAAGCTTTAGTTTTGTAATTTTTTCAATAGTTTCTTTTGTTTCAATTCTGTTGTTTTCCGCTCTGATTTTAGTTATTTCTTGCCTTCTGCTACATTTGCTGTTGTTTTGCTCTTCCTTTTCTAGGGCTTTGAGATGAAGTGTGAGCTCATTTATTTGTTGTTCTTTCCTATTTTTGAGGAATGACGTCAAGGTGGTGAATTTCCCTCTTAAAACACCTTTCATTGTGTCCCATAGACTCCGATATGTTGTTTCTGTATTTTCATTTATCTTGAAGAATTTTTTGATTTTCTCATTTATGTCTTCTGTAACACATTAATCATTCAGTAACATGTTGTTCATTTTCAATGTGATGTAGGATTTTTCCTTCCTTCTTTTTCATTGGTTTCCAGATTCATTCCATTACAATCCAATAAAATTCATGGTATTAAGTCCACCCTTTATATTTACTGAAGGTTGCTCTATGGCATATTATATGGTCTATTTTTTAGAAGGATCCATGTGCTGCTAAAAAATATTATATCCACTTGATGATGGTTGATATATTCTATATATGTCAGTTAAGTCAATGTTATTGATTGTGATATTGAGTTCTATAGTTTCTTTATTCAACTTTTATTTGGAGGATCTGTCCAATGGTGAGAGAGGTGTGTTGAAGTCACCCATAATTATTGTGTTGTGGGCTATTTGATTCTTGAACTTGAGGAGAATTTGTTTTATGAACGTCACAGCACCATTTAATGGTGCGTAAATATTGATAATTTTTATGTCTTGTTGGTGAATGGTTCCTTTTAACAGTATATAATTTCCTTCATTATCCCTTTTGATTAAATTAGTCTTGAAGTCGATTTAATTCGATTTGAGGATGGCCACCACTCCTTGCTTATGAGGACCGTGTGCATGGTATATTTTTTCCCAACCTTTCACCTTCAGCCTGTGTATGTCTTTTCCATTCAGATATGTCTCCTGGAGGCAACATATTGTTGGATTTGTTTTTTGAATCCAAGTTACAAGCCTATGTTGCTTTATTGGAGAGCTTAAGCCATTAATGTTTAGTGTAACTATTGATATATGGTTTCTACTGCCAGCCATGTTTGAATATTTATCGCTTTTTAAAATTTACTTTGTTTCTCCATGATTAGCTTTTCCCCCGCCCTCTGTCATTACTGAGGCACTTCCCACTGATGGTTTTGGTTGTTGTTTTTCATTTCTTTCTCGTGTAGTGTTTTGCTCAAGACACTTTGCAATGGTGGTTTTCTGGCTGCAAATTCTTTTACCTTTGTTTATCATGAAAGATTTTTATTTCGTTGTCGTACCTGAAGCTGAATTTTGCTGGATACAGAATTCTTGTTTGGCATCCATTGTCTTTCAATGTTTGAAATACGTTGTTCCAGGATCCTCTCACTTTCAGTGTCTGTGATGAAAAATAGGTTGCTAACCTTATTGGTTTACCCCTGAATGTAATCTTCCTCCTTTCTCTTGAAGCTTTTAAAGTTTTCTCTTTGTTCTGTATATTGGATAGCTTCATAACAATGTGTCTTGGCGTTGGTCTACTGTGATTTTGTGTGCTCTGTGTCCTGTAAGCATCTTCAATTTGTATATCCATTTCCTTTTTTATTTCTGGAAAATTTTCATTCCCATAGTTTGAATCTCTGTACCTTCCTCTAACCAGATGACTCATAAGTTTGGTTTTTTTATGTTATACCATATCTCTTGGATGTTTTTCTCGTGATTTTTTACCAGCCTTTCTGTGTTGGCTAGACTCTTTTCAAGATGATATATTTTGTCTTCATTATGTGACATTCTGTCTTCTACTTGCTCCACACGGTTAGTGATACTCTCAATTGAGTTTTTAATTTGGTTTATCGTTTCCTTCATTTCTAGAAATATTCTTTGAATATTTATAATCTCTATCTCCTGATAAAGAAGATTAACTTCTTCTTTTATCTGTTTATGTAATTCATTTTCAATGTGTTCTTTCACTGTATTTATTTGCTCTCTCGTATCCTCTTTAAGGTTCCATTTCATCTGTATAAGGTATTCCTTGAGTTCTTTATATGACCATTTTTCTGATAATTCTAGGTCCTCCTGAATATTTAGGTTATCCTTCATTGTTTGTACTCCTTTTCTTTCTTGCTTTTTGATGCTGCTCATGTTACTTCTTGTTCTGTTTGAGTGCTGAGTTACTTCTTATTCTTATAAATTTATTTGAAGCTTGGGAGGAAAGATATTAGAAGGGATGGGAAGAAGTCACTAAAGAGAATGAGAATAGGCAGGTAGAATTCAAGGATGGGGGAATAAGAAAATTGAAAAGAAATGAAAAGACAAAAGAAAAAAATAGAAAATAAAGAAAGAAATAATTTTTTTAAAATAATAATGATAATTAAAAAATGAAAATTAAAATTTAAAATAATAATAATAGTAAAATTAAAAAAAATAAAAACATTAAAATAAGTTAAAGAACAACACAAAAAATTTAAATGAAAGGAAAAAAATAAAAATAAAATAATAATAATAATAATAATACATGCAGTCATAGAGTTCAATTAACTTCTCTTCCAGTAGGTGGAGCTGTGCTCACTGGGCCAAGCTTCTCCTCTCAATAGGTGGGAACCAATCACTGTGCAGCAGCTCTTCCTCCCAGACTGGGCGGGTCTCTAATCCTGAGTGCCTAGGACCTTCTCTAGTGTTTCCTCAAGCCAGGCTCCGCTCAACTGTGACGCTCACCACAATACTTGCTACACGTCAGGTCTCTGCTCCTGGTAGCCCTGTTTTCATCAACGCTTGGCACTCTCTCCCTGTTTGCCTCCCTCAGACCCTAAGTTTATAGAGCTTGGGGCTGGGAACCCCCAGCGAATTTGCTTGCTCTCTGGTATCCATGCCCACATTAGCTGGTGTAAGAGACCTCAGTTGTCAGCACTGGTAGGAGCGGTAGCCAGGAATTCCACGCCACAAGTCCCACAGCACACATGATTCCCTCGGTCTGGCCATCTTTCTCACGGGAGACCTGGGAGGGCCCCTTAAGGGAGAGCTGGGAGGGGCCCTTAATGTTTCCCCGCTGTGTGGAGAGAGATGCATAGGGAATTACACACCTGTCGTACTGGTTTCAATGAAGTTATCTCCTCTGCCCATGACATCAGTTCTCTTCCACGGTGGTATCCCATGCAAATGGTGACCATTCGTTCCTTTTGCCAGGTGACCAATGCAATGGATGGGTCCTGACTGTGTCTCCAAAGCCCCATTTCAATCCAGTGGCCTTTTACCTCTGTAAATTCAGAAGGGCCGACCAGTTATTTCAGAGGGAACGTTAGTTCTGAGTCACAAGAAGCAGGCAAATCTGAGCTTCTATGCAGCCGATCCGGGCTCTGTGTGTTTTCTCAGGGGCCCAGACTGTTCGCACCAGATCCACGTCAGGTCAGCATTGCCTAGTGATTCTGAACAAACAGCATTTAGACAGTTTACGACTCCCTATGCCTGCGCAGCTAATGAGGTCAGATACTTGATTTCTCCATGTCCGCCACCATGTTGGATCTCTTATATTGCTACTTTTTAATGTCTGTGCGTGTGCGTGTGTGTGTGTGTGTGTATATATATATATATATCAATATAAGATTTCTTATATATTTTTAGATATCAATTCAATTCATTATTTGAAGTGGAACCAGTTACATTATTTATTCACAGGATGGTCTATTCATGCATTATCTCTATATTCATAGACACAGGGTACACCTCTGTGTACCCCTAACACTAATGTATATGTCTTCAAAATATTGCTCCCAGAAATGGTGGAAGAAATACTCATGTCACCTGATCCACATATATATTTTATCACAGTAAAATTCTGAACAAAAAATGTAAAGGTCACACTTATGATTGTACCGAAGCCTAAAAGAAAAGTGAAAATGTTTAACTAAAAACATCCATGTGAAGGTTGCCTAATGCTCTCAAATGTCAATTCTATTGGTGACAACATATTTGTTTCTTCCAATGATTATATATTCAAATTAAACCCTGTTGAAAATGTCTAATCCTATAACTCACTTTATACTTTGCCTGATTTCATAATGTCTCTATTGATAACTGCTTTCCTACTTATTTTCCCCAGTTCATCATTGTGACTGACTCTTCATATGTGCTGACATTTTCATTCATTCTCTAACCGAAACCCTATTGCTAAAGAACTTTTGATCCAAATACTATACTCACTCTTCTTCCTAAACCTACCGACTATCTTCCTAATCCTACCGACTATCCATTTTTAACTGGATGTTCTCTTCTACATTAAATCTACCAAGGTACAAGGTCCTGTGCTTCAAATCATACCTAGATTTCTGTTTCCATACTTATATTTCACCTCTATGTTCTTTTAATTATTGCAAGTTCCCAATACCATTATTCATCGCACAGAATGATTCCTAACCCAAATTGAACCTGTTATTAACCCTAAACATACACTGTTCCCTCAATCTCATTTTACAGAAGAGCAGCGACAGAGTTGTTCTTAAAATACAGGGAATTAGGGGACCTTCCACCTGCTGAAAACCTCAAAGGTCCATGCAGAAATGATACCTGGAGAAGTTGTAGGGAGGTATGAAAGACCTGAGAGAGCAAAAGTCCTATTCCATGGCAAACAACCTGGTCAGGATAAAGGGATGTGTCTGAATCAGCCTCTCTCTACTTATGTTAGAGAAGATGGACTAAACCAGACCTGTGTGGAGAGCTGTTCCCAGGTGCCTATGGTTGATATACCATTCTAACTTGTGCAAGTGTTCCAGGAAGTAGGAGCAGCCTCCATCTCATGGGACCCTTGGAAGCAAGTGTTAGGACAAACTGGTTGCCAAGGCAGTGACCTCATTCATTCAATTCCAAAGAAAGTGACATACCTCATTTCCTTGGTGATGGAACTCTATGATCTTTGTATCCTAGTGGCCAGGCACCCAGACGCTATCCCATTCCCAGTCACAGTGGTCTCACTTGTTTGGATTTACCAAGGACAGAGTCAGTATTTCTTGGTACCTACTAATGTGAGCATGGCCAAATGCCAGGAGAGCACTGAAGAGGTACCTTTTCTGAGAAAGCCAGTAGTGGCTCACCACTATTTCCTGACAACTTCACAGAGTTAGCCAAGGAAACCAGACCTGAGAGAGGACAGACTATTTCGAAGGAATATAGTATGGCCGAGCAGTTAGAGGACACTCCAGATAGTCACAGATCTACATGGGGGAAGGAGGTGCCATTATGGGAGTGGGTGTGGGTTTGTGGTTTTGCCTCATGTTCTAACAAAAGGTAGGAATGGCGGTTTGTTTGGATTGAAGTGGACTGTTTCGAGTAAGTCATTTGACAAGGTGAGTGTTTCTATGTTTGTGTATCCGACTATGTCCATTGTTGTAGACATTAGAAAAGAGAATGCATTAATGGATGTGTCCTGTCTAGTATAAATCTTACCATAATTCATCCTGCTCAATTTATGAATGGACTGCACCTTATCTTATCGATGGGCAACACCTGCTATCATCCTAAGTTCCTGTTTTCTTCCTGAATTCTGGCCAGTCTCCAGAATAGGCTCAGGGATTTGTGTGCAAGATATGTACCACCTCCAAGCTCTGTGACATGGCCATATACTGGATAGCTGAAGAGAATGGAGATCATCTCAGAAAACTCAGATATCAGTGTGACCAGGAAAGTCTCAGTGGAGAAACCCTGCTTTGGGCCTTTTGCTTACCTTATGTTCTGTTGCCCTGAATGTCAGGAAGGTCTTTGCCTCAGGCCACCCCTTTGTGAAGCCTGAAGAAAACAGTTTTAAATTTGAAATGAATATCCATCACCTGTGGCTCTTTGCTTAATTGCTTTGGAAAGGGATGTGTCTGAATTAGCCTCTTGGCCTTGTATGTGGCTGTGATTTTTATTCTCAGCACATGATGGATCCAAAGAATGATCGCATGTGCGCATCCAAAACCAAAATGGCCAAAAGATCAGTCATTGTGGATGAAGTCTCTCGCCTTCTTCTGTTAGGTTCCTGACATCCATCAAGTGAGAATACTGATCCTTTGGGTCAAATGAGTTCTTGAAATCTCTGCCGAGGTGCTTGGCTTTTCTCATGACTCTATTTCACATAAATATTCCATACCTGAAAGTCAGTAGGCCTCAAATTGGAGAAACAGAGCAGCATGAACGGCAGGCTTATTTGACCACTCCTGGTTCATATTAAGAGTGTCCAGGCCACCCTGACTTTAGGCAAATGAGGGGCAAGTGAGATTATTTTGGACACCTCCAATGGCTGCACCCCTCATGGAAACCTCCAGCCAGAGGTCATGATGAGTGAATATATGGAAGAAGATGAGGGCCATGTGGGAGTGTTTTGGTTTTAATTGTGGTCATTTGTGTGGCGGTTGGAAGAAATGTCTGGGTCCACCTGGGCTTGAACTCTGGTGTGATTCCCCATAGAGACTTAGTTCTGGAACTCACCTCAGAGAAGTATTGCCATGAATTGTTTTGGGATTTTAGGAGGCCATGCATGAGAGTTGCCCTTGGAAACTGAGATCTGGCTTTCCACAGAGCACTGGGAATCTCAGCCAGCATATCACATGATATAATTGTGAAAAACTTGCAGCCATAGTTGAGAGTCAAAACACACATGGACCTCACATTTTACACCTCAATGTGCCTGGCTTCATGTGACCTTTTCCCCACTCTTTGGGAAGCCTTGCCTGTGAGAGTTCTCCAGAGTTTTCATTTAAATTAGCTTCCTCAACATTTAGTGGTTCCTGAATGAATTGAAACCCAGAGTTTCTCCAACTTCATCCTTGAAAAATGGCTTGATAAATACCATGAATTTTTGGAAGTTCCCACAACCAGGTGGCACTGGAGAACATTTGGATGTCCTGTTGCTGATCATGAGTATACCAGACAATGCCTTGATTGACTGGGTTTCATGAAAATGGTGTAGAACAGAGATGCCAGTAAGTTGGAGCCTGCTGAGTAGTGGGCCTAGAGCAGTGGTGGGCAGGTGTGTGATGAAACATCAGTGGTAGGGCCATGAGGATCTACCATTGGATTCCAAATGGCTTGTGACTGACATGGTGCAGCCAGCAGTCCCTTATATGTAAAGGTATCTTGTTATATGGTGAGGTTTCAGGTCAATGTTCTGAATCAGGTTGATATGGACGAGGGGGCAATGGGGCAAGCTAGGAGGGATAGAAGCCTGGTTGGTGCATTCTCCTGCAGACCCTGACCCAACACACGTGACAGAACTCCCTCCAGCAATATGTCCCAGTTGAGCTCCTGGTATTTCGTGAAGCAAATACCAAACTCCCAGTGCAGCAGGAAAAACACCACAAAAAGTGTAGGAGGACCAAATGGCTTCGCAGTCAACATGGAGAGACACTTAGTCCTCAGTGGTCACAGTTTACCTACAAAGAGAGGATTCAGCATTGCTGCCTCATCTTCATTGGAAAATAAGAAACCATGTCCTTCAGGTCACATAGATGCAGAACCAGCTTTGATGGTCTCACTACTAAAGAAGCCAAATCTCCTGAGAACAACATATATTTCAAGTGCCCAAACTCAGAGGCAGTTTCTCAAAAAGTTTTTAGGCTCTCAGAGCTCCCTGTTTGTGTTGTGTTTACCCTGTCCCTTACTTTTGGAAACTCCTCTACCACCTCCATGGTTATGAACTCTTGAGCATTTTCCATTCCAGATATGTATTCACTGATTTTCTAACTCTTCTCCTCTAATTATGTTTTACCTGGGGTGAAGGTAATGTCAAGGCATTTTTCTGGATGAGAGTGAGAGGATATCAGACCTTAACAGATATTTGTGAAGCACATATTTGCTTACACATTGAATTCATTTTCCAATTTTCCTTTTGAAATACTGAATCCCTGACACTAACCCATACCTACTAGAATCAGACAACTCATCCTAATATAATGGAGAAAAATAACCCAAACAGAATAGAAATTCAAGCAGTTCAGAGGAGGCATCTTGTATAGTTGGACTTGCCTTTTGCATTATATATGGTAGGAGTTATAAATCTAGTCAATTTTTATTTGAAATAGTTCTCCATGTGTTTTTAAAGATAACAAATGTGTGAAATCCTGTTTCCCTTTCTCTGTAGCCAATTCACACATGTATATTTATATGCACATATAGAATCCTACCAGGAATCCCACGTACATTTTTGTGAGGTTTCTCACTTCGCAGATTCAAATTGTGAGAAGAGATCACTCCTCTTAAACGCTGTTAGAACTGAAGATTCAAACTATAGGGGAGCTTTCTAGTAGAACAACATTATACATATACTCATGTTCAGTAAAATAATTATTTTTGCATCTGTGGATGATATATATTTCCTGATGAATTTTGATTTTCATATATATTGCTGCTTTTTAATGTCTGTGTGTAGTTTGTATGTGTGTGTGTGTATATATATATATATATATATATATATATATATATACACACACACTATTCAGATTTTTCAATATATAAAATATATGTGTCTTATATACACTTTCTAAATTCATTCATGTTCATGTATATGGATTTATAATAAACTTTTCACAAGATTATTTTCCGAAATATTCATCCACCTGAAATACATATTTGTTTCCTAGTACTGAAAACAAACTTCAGTGAATGGTGCCTACAAATTCTAATAATTTTACAGTAACTGACCCAGTTTACCACCAATGCAAGTAGATTCCTATGGGACATGATATGTAATTTGAGGTTCATTTGTATTCAACACTGGTACATTATTATTTCTTCAGTTTTTGCACATCATACGATATATATTTCATCCACAAGTTCACAAATTTACAGGCATTTGTTTCAACTTTAATCAATTCCTGTTTCAGAACACAAGTATTATCAGGGTTTCTGAACTCGTCTTTTCATGACGCTTCTTTCCAAACAAGTTATTTTCGATTTCCATAATCACTGGTGAAGTAAAACTCACACCCTTCGTGATAAACCAAAACACTAATATTACCATTATATGTATACCATTTTGGAAAGAATGATTGTATATCAATATAACATTTCCTGTAATTTTTCAGATATCAGTTCAATCCATTATTTATAGTTGGAACAAGTTATATTATTTATTCACAGTATGTTCTATTCATGCTTTATCTTTATATTCATAGACACAGTGTACACCTCTTTGGACCCCCAATACTAATTTTACGTCTTCAATATATTGCTACCAGAAATGGTGGAAGAAATACTTATGTCACCTGATCTACATATACATTTTATCACAATAATATTCTGAAAAAAAATGTAAAGGTCACACTTATGACTGTACCAAAGCCTAAAAGGAAAGTGAACATGGATTAATAGAAACATCCATGTCCATGCTGCCTAATGCTCTCAAATGTCAATCCTATTGGTGACAACATATTTGTTTCTTCCTAAGATTATATATTCAAACTCAACCCTGTTGAAAATGTCTAATCCTATCACTCACTATATATTTTGCCTGATGCAATAATGTCTCTATTGATATCTGCATTTCTATATATTTTCCCAGTTTATCATAGTGACTGACTCTTCATATGTGCCGACATTTACATTCACTCTCTAACCGAAACCATATTGCTAAAGAACTTTTGGTCTAAATCCTATAATCGCTCTTCTTCCTAAACCTACCGACAATCTTTCTAAACCTACTGACTATCCCTTTTTACTGGATGTTCTCTTCTACGTTCAATCATCCAAGGTACAAGGTCCTATGCCATTATATATTGAATTATCTGAGACATCTTTAGAGAACATAAATCAAGCTAAGTATCCCAATCAAGGGCCCAATGCCCTTCTGGGTTTCAAATTATACCTAGATTTTTATTTTCATACTTATATTTCACCTCTACATTCTTGTAAATCTCACAGGTTGCCAATACCATTATTCATCGCACAGAATGATTCCTAACCCAAATTGAACCTGTTATTAACCCTAAACATACACTGTTCCCTCAATCTCATTTTACAGAAGAACAGGGACGGAGTTGTTCTTACAATACAGGAAAGTAGGGGACCTTCCACCTGCTGAAAACCTCAAAGGTCCATACAGAAATGATACCCGGAAAAGTTATAGGCAGCTATGAAGGACCTGAGAGAGCAAAAGTCATCTTCCATGGCAAACAACCTGGTCAGGATGAAGGGATGTGTCTTAATCAGCCTCTCTCTTCTTATTGTAGAGAAGATGGACCAAATCAGGCCTGTGTGGAAAGCTGTTCATGGGTGCCTATGGTTGATATACCATTCTAACTTGTGAAAGTATCACAGGAAGTAGGGGCAGCCTCCATCTCATGGGACCCTTGGAAGCAACTGTTAGGAAAAAGGGGTGCCAAGGCAGTGGCCTCATTCAGTTCCAAAGAAAGTGACATATCTAATTTCCTTGGTGATGGAACTCTCTGAACTTGCTATCCAAGAACCAAGACACCGAGAGGCAATCCCAGTCCAAGTCCCTGTGGGCTCACTTGATTGGATTTTCCAAGGACAGAGTCAGTCTTTCTCGGTACCTAATGATGTGAGTATAGCCAAATACCAGGAGAGCACTGAAGAGGTACTTTTCCTGAGAAAGCAGGTAGTGGCTCGCCACTTTTTCCTGACAACTTTACAGAGTTGGTCAAGGAAAGCAGATCTGATAGAGGACACGCCATTTCGGGGGAACATAATATGGCCCACCAGTCAGAGTTAACTCCAGAGAGTCACAGAACTACTTGAGGGAAGGAGGTGCCTTTGTGAGTGTGGGTTTGTTGTTTTGTCTCATATTCTGAGAATAGGTAGGGAAGGCGGTTTGTTTGATTTGGAGTGAACTGTTTCTAGTAAGTCGTTTGACAAAATGAGTGTTTCTATGTCTGTGTATCCCACTGTGTCCGTGGTTGTAGACATGAGAAAAGAGAATGCAACAATGGATGTGTCCTGTCTAGTAGAAAGCTTCCCATTATGCATCCTGCCTAATTTATGAATGGAGTGCGGCTTGCCTTATGGATGAGCAATACCTATTACCTTCCTAAGTCCCTGTTTTCTTCTGAATTCTGGCCACTCTCCAGAATAGGCTCATGGTTTTGTGTCCAAGATATGCAACAACTCCAAGGTCTGTGACATGGCCATGTACAGGATAGCTGAAGGGAATGGCCAGCATCTCAGAAAACTCAGATATCAGTGTGACCAGGAAAGTCTCAGTGGATATACCCTGCTTTTGGCCTTTTGCTTACCTATTGTTCTGTTGCCCTGAATATCAGGAAGGTCTTTGCCTCAGGCCACCCCTTTGTGAAGCCTGAAGGAAACAGTTTTCAAATGGAAATGAATGGGCATCACTTGTGGCTCTTTCTTAGTTGCTTTGGAAAGGGATGTGTCTTAATTAGACTCTTGGCCTTGTATGTGGCTGTGACTTTGATTCTCAGCAGCTGATGGATCTAAAAATGATCCCATGTGTGCATCCAAAACCATAATTGCCAAAAGATCAGTCATTGTGGATGAAGTCTCTCGTCTTCCTCTGTTAGGTTCCTGACCTCCATCAAGTGAGAATAGGTATTCCTTGGGTCAAATGAGTTCTTCAAATCACTGCAGAGGTGCTTAGGTTTTCGTATGACTACAAATCACATAAAGAATCTATACTTGAAAGTCAGTAGGCCTCAAATTGGAGAAACAGAGCAGTATTAACGGGAGGCTTATTTGATCACTCCTGGTTCACAGAAAGGGTGTCCAGGCCAACATGACTTTAGGCAAATGAGGGGCAAGGGAGTTTATTTGGACACTGTCTTTGGGTGAGCCCTTCATGGAAACCTCCAGACAGAGGTTACGATGAGTGACTATATGGAAGAAGATGAGGACCATGTTTGAGTGTTTTGTTTTTAATTGTGGTCATTTGTGTGGTGGTTGTAAGAAATATCTTGGTCCTCCTGGGCTTGAACTCTGTTGGGATTTCCCTTAAAGACTGCGTTCTGGAACTGAACTCAGAGAAGTATTGCCATGAATAGAAATACAAGCAGTTTAGAGGAGGCATGGTGTATATTTGGACTTGCCTTTTGCATGATACAGAGTAGGAGTTAAATCTAGTCAATTTTTTGTTGAAATAGTTCTCCATGTGTTTTTAAAGTTAAAAAATTGTGAATTCCTGTCTCCCTTTCTCTGTAGCCTATTCAGCACATATATTTTTATATGGATATATAGAATCATACCTGGTACCACACATACATTCTTGTGAGGTGGATGAGTTGGCAGATACAAATTGTGAAAAGAGATCACTCCTAATTAACCGTGTTGGAACTGAATATTCAACCAATGGGTGAGCTTGCTAGTTGAACAACATTATACATAAATCCATGTTCAGTAAAATGAATATTTTTGGATCTTTTTATGATATATATTTTATGAAAATTTTGATTGACATATATTTTGCTATTTTTTTTTCTGTGTGTGTGTGTGTGTGTGTGTGTTTTGTGTCATTCGCCTGTTCTGTAAAACAACTTCAGAGAGAGAGGTTAAAAATTCATGCAAAGCTCTGATGGAGGTATCTAATATCTTAGTTTTGGTCTATTGCTTCTTCTAATTGGGTCATTTGTTGTGTCCATGGACGAGGGCAGTGGTTCCTGTGCCCACCCCTGAAGCAACTCCTATTCCGAATAGGATGGCTAAAGTGAGGGATATATGTCCCCAGTGGAAACGGGTTGTATGCCCCTCTATTTCATTTTCAAATGAACCTGCATCATGACAGAGCACTCTGGGAAACATCTGCACCATTACACAATTAATCACATCTGTTGACAATTTCTTTAAAACATAAACAATGTTTAATTATATACAATTATGCTGTTGTAGGGACGGACAAGGCAAGGTACCTAAGATAGCAACGAAGACAGGGAAACCGTCCTATTTGGTTGCAACCAGATTCAGAGGGCATTGCTTCTGTTGTAATCAATTATTCTCCTGAAACTCAAGTTTAGGTAGTTTCAGAATTTTGTACCCAACATGTAAGGGAAGGGGCTCAGAAGTTCACAGTCTTCAGAAGTTCAAAAAAGCCGTTGTTGTTTCTGTTTTTACCTCAGTTCTGGGCAAGTTAACTTTTCAAGGACACCTGGGAGGGAAAGAGCTTTTTCCTACCTTTCTTATTTTTCACCCCTGACAGCTGTTACCATGGAGCCCTGATGGTAACTTCTTTATCTTAGAAATATAGCCATCTCTGTAAAGCCCCAGCTCATGGCCAGAGGCCTTGTTCATTATTTTGTGGAAAACAAGTAATGGGGTGTCTAGCATTGAAGTGCTTATTTTTTTAGCCAGTGGCCAAGTAGAACAAGGCAACACTAAAAGAGGAAGTTTATCTACATTGAACTCTTTTATAGGGACTCTTTTGCTGAAAGTCCTAAAGTCAGCCATGGTGAAGACTTCTGTAGAAAGTCAGTTAAGAATTTTCTGTAGGCCTGGTACAGAAGGGGAAGACAGGGAAGGTGGGGCTGACAGCAGCTCCGAGGATCTGAGAATAAGGAAGGAGAGATGTAAAAGAATAATGGGAAAGGGGTTTGGGATTTTCCTAGCAACAAAAACTTGAGCTGTAGAACAGGTAGACCAGAGGGGAAGACAAGAGTGAGTATCCCAAAATGCATGTGAGGGACTTTAAATTTTTAGTAAACTGTTTTCAGTGATGACAAAGCAACTTTAAAGGCCATTTTCATTACATCTTTGATAGGAGTCTGAGGGCTCTCCTCAGCTAGTTTCAGCTTTGTGTTAGCTGGTAAGAGGACCTGGTGGGACCCGGGGCGGGCACGGACAGGAGAAGAGAGGAGTGAGTCGGTGAATGGGAACCTGAGTACCTGCTACTTCAGCAAGATGGCGATGGTCTGAGAACCAGCAGAGATTTGGGTTTTTGATCTAATAATTGGAGGGGAGAAATCAGGTTGCTGAGGTGAGAGTGACAGCAGAGACTCTAGAGCACAAGGCTGAAGGTGAGGATTGATTGGATAAGCATAGTTCAGGATATGAGTGAAGGATGGAAAAGGCATGCCCATAGGGGAATCTCCTTTCACCCTTTTGAGCACTTGCAGAAGTTAAAAAGGTCACACAGGGCTGGGGATGTGGCTCATTTGTAGCACGCTCGCTTGGCATGCGTGCGGCCTGGGTTCGATCCTCAGCACCACATACAAACAAAGATGTCGTGTCCAGCAAAAAACTAAAAAATAAATATTAAAAATTCTCTCTGTCTCTCTCTCTCTCACCTCTCTCTTTAAAAAAAATGGTCACGCAGAATTTGAGGATCAAGAGACCCCTCTGGGGGCCATCGGTTTTGGTTATCTAATTGGTAATATGGCCAATGCTGTGTACTGAATTTGATGAGGAGTTTGTGTTCCATCAGGCAGCCCCTGTATGCTCACATCCCCATGACGTACAGCAAAAGTCTGCCAGGCATTCTGGGATTACTAAAAAGGAGTGATGGATTTTTCCTTTCCCCAGGTCCATGATCCTCTTAGTTATACAAGTCCGATATTTACTGCCATTAGCCCCTTGAACTAGAGACCTTTTATTTGATAGAGGGCCCAATGGGGCCTTAAGGGCTGAGTTTATTGCCCCTGTATCCACTTCAAAGTTTACTGGTGTCTCCTCCACTTCAAAAGATACGCTGAGCTCAGGGAGGGGATCTGAGCCCCGACTTTCGTAGTCATGCTGAAGAGTCAGAAAGGCTGGCTGGCGTGGCTGCCTCTTTCTAGGGAACTCTTGAACCCAGTGTCCTCTTTCTTTACAGTAGGCACATTGATCTGAGGTCAGGGGTGGCCTCTGGCGTGGGACCAGGTATCCCTTCCTGTCTCCCTGTTTCTTAATTTCTGGCCTTTTTGTTATTGTGACCGGGACCTTAGTCAACTCCTTAGTCTGTCTTTTGTTTCTTTTATCCTCCTTTTGCTCCCTTCTCTTCCTCAGTTTCTCTCTTATAGTATACTTTCTCGGCTTCTCTGACTAAATCTCTCAAAGTCATATCTTGTAATCCATCTAAGCATTGTAACTTTCTTTAAATATCCAAGGCAGCATGCCCAATAAAGGCCATTGTGACAGATGATTTTTGATCCTCTGCATGAGGATCGAAAGGAGTATATCTCCTATATGCCTCAGTAATTCTCTCTAGAAACATAGAGGAAGATTCATCAGGCCCGCAGGCGTGGTACCCACGTCACCCCAAATGGAGTAGGGAAAGAGCAGTGCCACTGCCTGCTCCCGGATCAGGCCCAGCCACCAGCTGGTGTGGTAGTCACGTCACCCAAATTGTAGTAGGGGCCAAGCAGGCTGCCCCCCCGCGCCCGCCACAAAAGCAGACCTGTGACTGACCTTCGGAACAGGCCCAGAGGCCTGCCACCATGGTAGACATGACACCCCAATTGGAGTAGTGGCACAGCAGAGCTTTCTCCCGCGCCCAGTACAAGCACAACGGCCCACCGGCGTGGTAGTCACGTCAACCCAATTGGAGTAGGGGCAGAGCAGAGTCTTTGCCTGCACCCGGAACAGGCCCAGCGATCTGCCAGCATGGTAGTCACGACACCCCAATTGCAGTAGGGCCAAAGCAGAGCCACCACCCGCTCCCGCAAGGTAGGCAGACCTGCAACTGACCGGCGGAACAGGACTAGCGGCCTGCAAGCACAGCAGACACATCAACCCATTTGGTTCTTTGAAAAAATAAAAAAAATCTACAGACCCTTAGCCATGCTAACGAAGACAAAAAGAGAGAGAACTCAAATTACTAGCATACAGGATGAAAAAGACAATATCATAACAGATATTTCAGATATACAGAAGATAATCCGAAATTATTTTGAATCTTTGTACTCTAATAAAATAGAAGACAGTGAAGGCATTGATAAATTTCTTAAGTCATATGATCTGCCCAGATTGAGTCAGGAGGATATAGACAACCTAAACAGACCAATATCAATTGAGGAAATAGAAAAAACCATCAAAACACTACCAAGTAAGAAAAGCCCAGGACCTGATGGGTATACAGCAGAGTTTTACAAAACCTTTAAAGGGGAACTAATACCAATACTTTTCAAGCTATTTCAGGAAATTGAAAAAGAGGGAGAACTTCCAAATTCATTCTATGAGGTCAACATCACTCTGATTCCTACACCAGACAAAGACACTTCAAAGAATGAAAACTACAGACCAATATCTCTAATGAGCCTAGAGGCAAAAATCCTCAATTAAATTCTGGCAAATCAGATACAAAAGCATATCAAAAAAATTGTGCACCATGATCAAGTAGGATTCATCCGTGGGATGCAAGGCTGGTTCAATATACAGAAATCAATAAATGTTATTCATCATATCAATAGACTTAAAAATAAGAACCATATGATCATCTCGATAGATGCAGAAAAAGCATTCGACAAAGTACAGCATCCCTTTATGTTCAAAATTCTAGAAAAACTAGGGATAACAGGAACATACCTCAATATTGTAAAAGCAATCTATGCTAAGTCTCAGGCTAGCATACTTCTGAATGGAGAAAAATTGAAGGCATTCCCCCTAAAATCTGGAACAAGACAGGTATGCCCTCTTTCACCACTTCTGTTCAACATAGTTCTCGAAACACTGGCCAGAGCAATTAGAGAGATGAAAGACATTAAAGGCATATAAATAGGAAAAGAAGAACTTAAATTATCACTATTGCAGATGACATGATTCTATTCCTAGCAGACCCAAAAGGGTCTACAAAGAAACTAATAGAGCAAATAAATGAATTCAGCAAAGTGGCAGGATATAAAATCAACACTCATAAATCAAAGACATTCCTGAATATCAGTGACAAATCCTCTGAAACGGAAATGAGGACAACCACTCCATTCACAATATACTAAAAAAAAAAAATTATTGGGAATCAACCTAACAAAAGAGGTGCAAGTTTTATACAAGGAAAACTACAGAAACCTAAAGAGAAAAATAGTGGAAGATATTAGAAGATGTAAAAATGTACCCTGTTCATAGATAGACAGAACTAACATCATCAAAATGGCGATATTACTAAAAGTTCTCTATAGGTTTAGTGCAATGCCAATCAAAACCCAACGGCATTTCTTGTAGAAATAGAGAAAGCAATCATGAAATTCATATGGAAAAATAAAAGACCCAGAATAGCAAAAACAACACTAAGCAGGAAGTGTGAATCAGTCGGTATAGGGATACCAGACTTCAAACTATACTGCAGAACAATAGTAACAAAAATAGCATGGTACTGGTACCAAAACAGGTGGGTGGACCAATGGTACAGAATAAAGGACACAGAAACCATTCCAAAAAATACAACTATCTTACATTTGATAAAGGGGCTAAAAGCATGCAATGGATGAATGATAGCATCTTCAACAAATGGTGCTGGGAAACCTGGAAATCCATATGTAACAAAAAGAAACTGAATCCCTTTCTCTCGCCATGCACAAAAGTTAACTCAAAATGGATCAAGGAGCTTGATATCAAATCAGACATGGTGTCTGATAGAAGACAAAGTTGGCTACGATCTACATACTGTGGGGTCGCCTCCAAATTCCTCAATAGGACACCCATAGCACAAGCGTTAATAACTAGAATCAACACATGGGACTTACTCAAACTAAAAAGGTTTTTTCTCAGCAAAAGAAGCAGTAAGAGAGGAAAATAGGGAGCCCACATCCTGGGAACAAATCTTTCCTCCTAACACTTCAGATAGAGCACTAATATCCAGAGTATACAAAGAACTCAAAAAATTAGTCAATAAGATAACAAATAACCCAAACAACAAATGGGCCAAGAACCTGAACAGACACTTCTCAGAGGAGGACATAAAATCAATCAACAAGTACATGAAAAAATGGTCACCATCTCCAGCAGTCAGAGAAATGTGAATCAAAACCACCCTAAGATACCATCTCACTCCAGTAAGATTGGCAGCCATTATGAAGTCAAACAATCACAAGTGCTGGTGAGGATCTGGGGAAACAGGTACACTTGTATATTTCTGGTGGGACTGCAAATTGGTGCAGGCAAATGGGAAAGCAGTATGGAGATTTCTTGGAAAGCTGGGAACGGAACCACCATTTGACCCAGTTATTCCCCTTCTCGGTCTAAAACCTAAAGACCTAAAAAGAGCATGCTACAGGGACACTGCTACATCGATGTTCATAGCAGCACAATTCACAATAGCAAGACTGTGGAATCAACCTAGATGCCCTTCAATAGAAGAATGAATGAAAAAAATGTGGCATTTATACACAATGGAGTATTACTCGGCATTAAAAAATGACAGAATCATAGAATTTTCAGGGAAATGGATGGCATTAGAACAGATTATGCTAAGTGAAGCTAGCCAATCCCTAAAAAACAAATGCCAAATGTCTTCTTTGATATAAGGAGAGTAACTAAGAACAGAGTAGGGACGAGGAGCATGAGAAGAAGATTAACATTAAACAGGGATGAGAGGTGGAAGGGAAAGGGAGAGAGAAGAGAAACTGCATGAAAATGGAAGGAGAACCTCAGGGTTATACAAAATTACATACAAGAGGAAGTGAGGGGAAAGGGAAAAATAATACAAGGGGGAGAAATTTATTACTGTATAGGGGGTAGAGAGAGAAGAGGAGAGGAGACTGGAGGGGAGGGGGGATAGTAGAGGATAGGAAAGGCAGCAGAATACAACAGACACTAGTATGGCAATATATGAATCAATGGATGTGTAACTGATGTGATTCTGCAATCTGTATATGGGGCAAAAATGGGAGTTCATAACCCACATAAATCAAAGTGTGAAATATTATTTATCAAGAACTATGTAATGTTTTGAACAACCATATATAAAAATTTAAAAAAAGAGATAACTAAATTCGGTGAATAATGCACGAGAATCCTAATATTTCTACAGTTTAAAATCAATGCCAGTAGATTCCTATGGGACATGATGTGTATTTTGACGTTCATTTTTATTCAACAATGGTACATTACTATTTCATGAGTTTATGCACATCATAGGATATATATTTCATCCACAAATTAGCAAATTTATAGGCATTTGATTGAATTTCAATCGCTTCCTGCTTTACAATATATGCATTCCTCCAGGTTTCCTGAAAGGTCTTTTCATGAGACTTCTTTCCAAACATATTATTTTCGATTTCCATAATCACTTTTGAAGCAAAACTCACACACTGTTCATGATAAACCAAAACACTAATATTACAATTAGATGTATAATTGGTGGGAATGAATGATTGTATATCAATATAAGATTTCCTGTAATTTTCCAGATATCAGTTCAATCCATTATTTAATGTTTGAACAAGTTATATTATTTATTCACAGTATTGTCTATTCATGCTTTATCTCTATATTCATAGACACAGGGTGCACCTCTTTGTACCCCCAATACTAATTTTACGTCTTCAATATATTGTTTCCAGAAATGGTGGACGAAATACTCATGTCACCTGATCTACATATACATTTTTTCACAGTAATATTCTGGACAAATAATGTAATGGTCACGGTTATGATTGCACGAAGGACTAAATGAAAAGTGAACATGGATTACTAAAAACATCTATGTCCAGGTTGCCTAATGCTCTTAACTGTCAATCCTATTGGTGACTACATATTTTTTTCTTCAAAAGATTATGTATTCAAACTCAACCCTGTTGAAAATGTCTAATTCTATCACTCACTTTATACTTTGCCTGATTTCATAATGTCTCTATTGATATCTGCATTTCTACATTTTTTCCCAGCTCATCATAGTGACTGACTCTTCATATGTGCTGACATTTACATTCACTCTCTAACCGAAACCCTATTGTTAAAGAACTTTTGTCCAAATCAAATACTCACTCTTCTTCCTAAACCTACCGACTAGCTTCATAATCTTACTGACTATCCCTTTTTGACTGGATGTTCTCTTCTACATTCAATCATCCAAGGTACAAAGTCCTATGCCATTGTGTATTGAATTAACTGAGACATCTTTGCAGAACATAATTCAAAGCTAATTATCCCAATCAAGGGCTCAATGCCCTTCTGGGCTTCAAATCATACCTAGATTTCTGTTCTCATACTTATATTTAACCTCCATATTCTTGTAAATATCGAAGGTCCCCAACACTATTATTCATCACACAGAATGATTCCTAACACAAATCGAACCTGTTATTAACCCGAAACATACACTGTTCCCTCAATCTCATTTTACAGAAGAGCAGGGACAGAGTTGTTCTTACAATACAGGAAAGAAGGGGACAGTCCACCTGCTGAGAACCTCAAAGGTCCATGCAGAAATGATACCTGGACAAGTTGTAGGCAGGTATAAAGGACCTGAGTGAGCAAAACTCATCTTCCATGGCAAAACACCTGGTCAGGATGAAGGGATGTGTCTTAATCAGCCTCTCTCTTCTTATTGTAGAGAAGACTGACAAAACCAGACCTGTGTGTAGAGCTGTTCCTGGGTGCCTATCGTTGATATTTCATTCTAACTTGTGAAAGTGTCACAGGAAGTAGGGGCCGGCTCCATCTCATGGGACCCTCGGAAGCAACTGTTAGGGAAAAGTGGTTGCCAAGGCAGTGACCTCATTCAGTTCCAAAGAAAGTGACATACCTCATTATTTGGTGATGGAACTCTCTGAACTTGGTATCCAAGAAGCCAGGCACCCAGAGGCAGTCCCAGTTCCAGTCCCAGTGGACTCGCTTGTTTGGATTTTCCAAGGACAAAATCAATCTTTCTTGGTACCTACTGATGTGAGGATGGCCAAATGCCAGAAGAGCTCTGAAGAGGGACCTTTCCTGAGAAAGCAGGTAGTGGCTCACCACTTTTTCCTGACAACTTCACAGAGTTGGCCATGGAAACCAGATCTGAAAGAGGACAGGCCATTTTGGGAGAACATAGTATGGCTCACCAGTCATAGGACACTCCTTCTAATCACAGACATACTTGGGGGAAGGAGCTGCCTTTGTGGGAGTGGGTATGGCTTTGTGGTTCTGTCTCATGTTCTGAGAATAGGTAGGAAAGGCGTTTTTTATTTGTTGTTTTTTTTTTTGTTTTTGGTTTTCAGTGGACTGTTCTAGTAAGTCGTTTGACAAGGCAAGTATTTCCATGTCTGTGTATTCCACTGTGTCCGTTGTTGTAAACATTAGAAAAGAAAATGCATTAATGAATGTGTCCTTTAAAGTATAAATATTCCCAAAATTCATCCTGCCCAATATATGAATGAACTGCAGCTTGTCTTATCGAAGGGAAACACTTGCTATCTTCCCAAGTTAATGTTTTCTTCCTGTATTCTGGCCAGTCTCCAGAATAGGCTCATGGTTTTGTGTCCACGATATGTACCACCTCCAAGCTCTGTGACATGGTCATGTACTGGATAGCTGAAAAGAATGGCGAGCATCTCAGAAAACTCAGATATCAGTGTGACCAAGAAACTCTCAGTGGAGAGACCCTGCTTTGAACCTTTTGCTTAAGTACTGTTTTGTTACACTGAATATCTGGAAGGTCTTTGCTTCAGGGCACCCCGTTGTGAAGCCTGAAGAATATAGTTTTGAAATGGAAATGAATAGGCATCACCTGTGGCTCTTTGCTTAATTGCTTTGGAAATGGATGTGGCTGAATTAGCCTCTTGGCCTTCTTTGTGGCTGTGATTTAGATTCTCAGCACATGATGGATATAAAGAATGATCCCATGTGTGCGTCCAAAACTATAATGGCAAAAAATCAGTCATTGTGGATGAAGTCTCTCGTCTTCCTCTGTTAGGTTCCTGACCTCCATCAAGTGTGAATAGGGATTCTTTGGGTCAAATGAGTTCTTCAAAGCCCTGATGAGGTGCTTGGGTTTTCGCTTGACTCCAAATCACATATAGAATCTATACCTGAAAGTCAGTAGGCCTCAAATTGTAGAAACAGGGCAGTATTAACGGCAGGCTTATTTGATCACTTCTGGTTCACAGGAGGGCTGTCAAGGCCACCCTGACTTTAGCCAAATGAGGGGCAAGCGAGCTTTTTTTGGACACAGTCTTGGGCTGTGCCCCTGATGGAAAACTCCAGCCAGAGGTTACGATGAGTGACTATATGGAAGAAGATGAGGGCCATGTGGGAATGTTTTGGTTTTAATTTTGGCCATTTGTTTGGCGGTTGGAAGAAATGACTGGGTCCACTTGGGCTTGAACTTTGCTGTGATTCCCCTTAGAGACTGAGTTGTGAAACTGAACTCAGAGAAGTATTTCCATGAATTTTGTTTGGATTTTAGGATGCCACGCATGTGAGTCGCCCTTGTAAACTGAGATCTAGGGCCAGGGTGGCTTTCCACAGAGCACTGGGAATCTCTGCCAGGATATCACATGATTTTATTCTCAAAGACATGGCAGCCATATTTGAGAGTCGAAAAATACATAGGACTCACATTGTAGACTTTAATGGGCCTGGCATCATGTGACCATTTTGGCACTCTTTCAGAAGCCTTGCCTGTGAGAGTTCTCCAGAGCTTTTATTGAATTGAGCTTCCTCAAAATTTAATGGTTACTGAATGAATTGAAAGCCACAGTGCCTCCAACTTCATCCTTGAAAAATGGCTAGATAAATACCATGAAAATTTTGAAATTCCCATGACCAGGTGGCACTGGAGAACCTTTGGATGTCCTATTGCTGATCAAGAGTATACCAGACAGTGCCTTGATTGACTGGGTTTCATGAAAATGGTGTAGTACAGAGATGCCAGTAAGTTAGAGCCTGCTGAGTAGTGGGCCTAGAGCAGTTTTGGGCAGGTGTGTGATAAATCACCAGTGGTAGGGTCATGAGGATCTACCATTGTATTCCAAATGGCATGTTACTTACATGGTGCAGCCAGCAGACCCTTATATGTAAAGGCATCTTGTTATATGGAGAGGTTTCAGGGCAATGTTCAGAATTAGGTTGATATGGACAAGGGGGCAATGGGGCAAGCTATGAGGGATAGAAGCCTGGTTGGTGCATTCTCCTGCATACCCTGGCACACCACACGTGACAGAACTCCCTCCAGCATTGTGTCCCAGTTTAGCTCCTTGTATGTCATGAAGCAAATACCAAACTCCGAGTGCAGTAGCAAAAACACGACAAAAAGTGGACCAGGACCAAATGGCTTCACAGTCCACATGGGGAGAAACTTAGTCCCCAGTGGTCACAGTTTACCTACAAAGAGATAATGCAGCACTGCTGCTCATCTTTATTGGAATATAAGAAGCCATGTCCTCCAGGTCACATAAATGCAGACCCAGCTTTGATGGTCTCACGCAAAGAAGTCAAATCTCCTGACAACAACATATTTTTCAAGTGCCCAACCTCACAGAAAGTTTCTCAAAAAGTTTTTAGGCCAGAAGAGCTCCATGTTTGTGGAGTGTTAACCCAGTCCCTTACTTTTGGAAACTCCTCTACCACCTCCAAGATTGTGAACTCCTGAGCATTTCCATTCCAGATATGTATTCACTGATTTTCTAACTCTTCTCCTCCAATTGTGTCTTAATTGGGGCAAAGGTATTGACAAGGCATTGCTCTGGATGAGAGTGGAAGGATATTTATGCAGCACATATTTGCATACACATTGGATTCATTTTTCAATTTTCCTATTGAAATAGTGAATCCCTGACACTAACCCGAACCTATTAGGCTCAGACTACTCAACCTAATAAAAAGGAGAAAAATAACCCAAACAAATATAAATACAAGCAGTTCAGAGGAGGCATGTTGTATATTTGGACTTGCCTTTTGCATTATATAAGGTAGGAGTTATAAATCTAGTCAATTTTTAATTGAAATAGTTCTCAATGTGTTTTTAAAGTTAACAGATATGTGAATTCTTGTTTCCAATTCTCTGTAGCCATTTCACCCATGTATATTTATATACATATATAGAATCCTACCAGGTATCACATGTACATTTTTGGGAGGTGGCTGACTTGGCAGATACAAATTGTGAGAAGAGTTCACTCCTTTTAAACGCTGTTGGAACTGAAAATTCAACCTACAAGCTTCCTAGTAGAACAACATTATACATAAGCTCATGTTCAGTAAAATAAATATTTTTGCATCTGTGGACGATATATATTTAATGATGAATTTTGTTTGGCATATATATTGCTACTTTTTAATGTCTATTTGTGTTTTTTTTGTATATATACATACACTCTGTAGATTTTTCAAAATATGAAATATGTGTCTTATATACACTCTCTTAATTCATTCATGTTCATGTACTTGGATTTATAATCAACTTTTCACAAGATTATTCTCAGACATATTCATTTAACTGAAATACATGTTTGTTTCCTAGTACTGAAAACTAACTTCAGTGAATGGTGCATACAAATCCTAATAATTCTACAGTAACTAACCCAGTCTAACATCAATGCAAGTAGATTCCTATGGCACATGATATGTAATTTGACGTTCATTTGTATTCAACACTGGTACATTACTATTTCTTCAGGGTTTGCACATCATAGGATATACATTTCATCCACAAGTTCACAAATTTATAGGCATTTGTTTCAACTTTAATCACTTATTGCTTCAGAACACATGTATTATCAGGGTTTCTTGACTGGTCTTTTCATGAGAATTCTTTCCAAACACATTATTTTCAATTTCCATAATCACTATTGAAGCAAACTCACACACTCTTCATGATAAACCAAAACACTAATATTACCATTTGATGTATAATTGGTCAGAATGAATGATTGTATATCAATATAAGATTTCCTGTAATTTTTCAGATATCAGTTCAATACATAATTTAAATTTGGAACAACTTATATTATTTATTCACATTATGGTCTATTCATGCTTTATCTCTATATTCATAGACACAGGGTACACCTCTTTGTACCCCCAAAACTAATTTTATGTCTTCAATATATTGCTCCCAGAAAAGGTGGTAGAAATACTCATGTCACCTGATCTACATAAACATTTTATCACAGTAATATTCTGAACTAAAAATGTGAAGGTCACACTTAAGACTGTACCAAAGCCAAAAGGGAAATTGTACATGGATTACTAAAACATCCATGTCCAGGTTGCCTAATGCTCTCAAATGTCAATCCTATTGGTGACGACATATTTGTTTCTTCATAAGATTATATATTGAAACTCAACCTTGTAGAAAATGTCTAATCCTATCACTCATTTTATACTTTGCATGATTTCATAATGTCTCTATTGATATCTGCTTTTCTACATATTTTCCCAAGCTCATCATAGTGACTCACTCTTCATATGTGCTGACATTAACATTCACCCTCTAACCAAAACCCTATTAGGAAAGAACTTTTGATACAAATCCTATACTCACTCTTCTTCCTAAACCTACCGACTATCTTCTTAATCCTACCTACTATCCCTTTTTGACTGGATGTTCTCTTCTACATTCAATCATCCAAGGTGCAAGGTCCTATGCCATTTATTATTGAATTATCTGAGACATCTTTGCAGAATATAATTAAAAGCTAAGTATCCCAGTCAAGGGCCGAATGATTTCTGGCCTTCAAATCTTACTTAGATTTCTGTTTTTGTACATTTATTTCAACTCTATATTCTTATAAATATCGTAGGTACCCAATACCATTATTCATCTCACAGAATGATTCCTAACTGAAATCGAACCTGTTATTAACCCGAAACATACACTGTTCCCTCAATCTCATTTTACAGAAGAGCAGGGAAAGAGTTGTTCTTACAATACAGGAAATTAGGGTACCTTCCACCTGCGAGAACCTCAAAGGTCCATTCAGAAATGATACCTGGAGAAGATTTAGGCAGGTATAAAGGACCTGAGAGAGCAAAAGTCATTTTCCATGGCAAACAACCTGGTCAGGATGAAGGGATGTGTCTGAATCAGCCTCTCTCTTCTTATTGTAGAGAAGATGGACAATACCAGGCCTGGGTGAAGAGCTGTTCCCAGGTTCCTCTGGTTGATATACCATTCTAACTAGTGAAAGTGTCACAAGAAGTAGAGGCCGGCTCCATCTCATGGGACCCTTGGAAGCAACTCTTAGGACAAAGTGTTTGCCAAGGCAGTGACCTCATTCAGTTCCAAAGAAAGTGACATACCTCATTTCCTTGGTGATGGAACTCTCTGAACTTGGTATCCAAGAAGTCAGGCACCCAGAAGCAGTCCCAGTCCCAGTATCAGTGGGCTCACTTGGTTGGATTTAACAAGGACAGAGTCAGTCTTTTTTGGTACCTACTGATGTGAGGAAGGACAAATGGAGGAGAGCTCTGAAGAGGGACCTTTCCTGAGAAAGCAGGTAGTGGCTCACCACTTTTTCCTGACACCTTAACAGAGTTGGCCAAGGAAACCAGATCTGATAGAGGACAGGCCATTTTGGGAAAAGATAGTATGGCCCACAAGTCAGAGAACACTTTGGATAGTCACAGACCTACTTGAGGGAAGGAGGTGCCTTTGTGGGAGTGGGTGTGTGTTTGTGGTTCTGTCTCATGTTCTGAGAATAGGTAGGAAAGTCGGTTTTTTCGTTTGCAGTGGACTATTTCTAGTAAGTCGTTTGACCAGACTAGTGTTCCTATGTCTGTGTATTTCACTGTGTCCGTTGTTGTAGACATTTGAAAAGATAATGCATTAATATATGTCTAGTCTAGTATAAATCTTCCCATAATTCATCCTGGCCAATTAATGAATGGAATGCAACCTGTCTTATCCATGGGCAACACCTGCTATCTACCTAAGTTCCTGTTTTCTTCCTGAATTCTGGCCATTCTCCAGAATTGGCTCATGGTTTTGTTTCCAAGATATGTACCACCTCCAAGCCCTGTGACATGGCCATGTACTGGATAGCTTAAGAGAATGGCGAGATTCTCAGAAAACTCAGATATCAGTGTGACCAGGAAAGTCTCAGTGGAGAGACCCTACTTTGGATCTTTTGCTTAACTATTGTTCTGTTGCCCTGAATGTCAAATATCAGTGTGACCAGGAAAGTCTCAGAGGAGAGACCCTACTTTGGATCTTTTGCTTAACTATTTTTCTGTTGCCCTGAATGTCTGGAAGGCCTTTGCCTCAGGCCACCCCTCTGTGAAGCCTGAGGAAAACAGTTTTGAAATGGAAATGAATGGGCATCATCTGTGGCTCTTTGCTTAATTGCTTTGGTAAGGGATGTGGCTGAATTAGCCTTTTGGTCTTATGTGTGGCTGTGACTTAGATTCTCAGCTCCTGATGGATCTAAAGAATGATCGCTTGTGTCCATCCAAAACCATAATTGCAAAAAGATCAGTCATTGTGGATGAAGTCACTTGCCTTCCTCTGTTAGGTTCATGACCTCTATCAAGTGAGAATAGGGATTCTTTGGATGAAATGAGTTCTTCCAAGCCCTGCAGTGGTGCTTGGGTTTTCACATGACTCCAAATGAAATAAAGAATCTATATCTGAAAATCAGTAGGGCTCAAATTGGAGAAACAGAGCAGTATTAAAGGCATGCTTATTTTGTCACTCCTGGTTCACAGGAAGGGTGTCCAGGCCACCCTGACTTTAGGCAAATGAGGGGCAAGCGAGCTTATTTTGGAAACTGTCTTTGGCTGCGCCCCTCATAGAAACCTTCGCCAGAGGTGAGGATGAGTCT
The DNA here is from genome assembly GCF_048772815.1 of Callospermophilus lateralis. NCBI lineage: Eukaryota > Metazoa > Chordata > Mammalia > Rodentia > Sciuridae > Callospermophilus > Callospermophilus lateralis. Next base: position 187,983 of record NW_027515125.1, read on the forward strand.
CTACATGGAAGAGGATTAGTGTCATGTGGAGGTGTTTTGGTTATAATTTTGGTCATTTGTGTGTCGGTTGGAAAAAATGACTGTGTCCACCTGGGCTTGAACTCTGGTGTGATTCCCCTTAGAGACTGAGTTGTGGAACTAAAGTCAGAGAAATATTGCCATGAATTTTGTTGGAATTTTAGTAGGCCATGCATGAGAGTCGCCATTGGAAACTGAGATCTAGGCCCAGGGTGGCTTTCCACAGAGCACTGGGAATCTCCGCCAGGATATAACATGATTTTATTATTAAAGACTTGGCAGGCTGAGTTGAGAGTCAAAACACACATGGGCCTCACCTTGTAGACCTCAATGGGCCTGGCTTTATGTGGCCTCTTTGGGCACTCTTTCAGAAGCCTTGCCTGTGAGAGTTCTTTAGAGCTATCATTGAAATGAGCTTCCTCACCATTTAATGATTCCTGAATGAATTGAAACCCACAGTGACTCCAACTTCATCTTTGAAAAATGGTTAGATAAATACCATGAAATTTTTGAAATTCCCATGACCAGGTGGCACTGGAAAACTTTTGGATGTCTTGTTGCTGATCATGAGTATACCAGACAGTACCTTGATTTACTGGGTTGCATGAAAATGGTTTAGAACAGAGATGCCAGTAAGTTGGATCCTGCTGAGTAGTGGCCCAGAGCAGTGGTGTGCAGGTGTTTGATAAAACATCAGTGGTAGGGCCATGAGGATCTACCATTGGATTCCAAATGGCTTGTGACTGACATGGTGTAGCCAGCAGACCCTTATATGTAAAGGAATCTTGTTATATGGAGAGGTTTCAGGGCAATGTTCTGAATCATGTTGCTATTGTCAAGGGGGCAAGCTACGTGGGATAAAATACTGTTTGGTGCATTCTCCTCCAGACCCTTCCCCCCACACCTGACAGAACTCCTCCAGTACTGTGTCCCATTTGAACTCGTATTTTGTGAAGCAAATACCAACCTCCCAGAGCAGCAGCAAAAACACCACGAAAATTAGAGGATGGCCAAATGGCTTCACAGTCCACACGAAGAGACAATTATCCCTCAGAGGCCACAGTTTACCTACAAAGAGAGAATTCAGCACTGTTGCCTCATTTCATTGGAAAGTAAGTAACCATGTCATCCAGATCACATAGATGCAGACCCAGCTTTGATGGTCTCACTACAAAGTAAGCTAAAGCTCCTGACAACAGCATATATTTCAAGTGCTCAACCTCAGAGGCAGATCCTCAAAAATATTTAGGCCAGCAGAGCTCGAGGTTTGTGGAGTGTTTACCCTGTCCATTACTTTTAGAAACTCCTCTACCAACTCCAATGATGTGAAATCGGGAGCATTTTCCAATCCAGATAGGTATTCACAAATTTTTTAACTCTTCTACTCTAATTGTGTTTTTCTTGAGGCGAAGGTAATGTCAAGGCATTGTTCTGGATGAGAGTGGAAAGATTTTTCTGTAGCATATGTTTGCATACACATTGGATTCAATTTCCTGTTTTCCATTCAAAATACTGAATCCCTGACACTAACCCATACCCTACCAGACTCTGACTACTAATCCTAATATGATGGAGAAAAATAACCCAAACAGAATAGAAATACAAGTAGTTCAGAGGAGGCACGGTGTATAGTTGGACTTCCCTTCTGCATGATACAGAGTAGGAGTTATAAATCTAGTCAATTGTTTGTTGAAATAGTTCTCCATGTATTTTTAAAGTTAACAAACATGTGAATTCCTGTCTCCCTTTCTCTGTAGCCTATTCAGCATGTGTATTTTAATATGGACATATACAATCCTACCTGGTACCACACGTTTGTTCTTGTGATTTGGCTTACTTGGCAGATACAAATTGTGAGACGAGATCACTCCTACTAAACCCTGTTGGTACTGAATATTGAAACAATGGGTGAGCTTCCTAGTTGAACAACATTATACATAAATCCATGTTCAGTAAAATGAATATTTTTGGATCTGTGGATGATATATATTTTATGATGAATTTTGATTGACATATATTGCTACTTTTTTTGTCTGTGTGTACTCTCCAGATTTTTCTAAATATGAAATATATGTGTCTTATGTACACTCCCTAAATTCATTCATGTTCATGTATGTGGATTTATAATCAACTATTCACAAGATTATTCTCAGAAATATTCATCCACCTGAAATTTGCCTAATGCTCTCAAATGTCAATCCTATTGGTGACTACATATTTGTTTCTTCCTAAATTATGTATTCAAACTCAACCCTGTTCAAAATGTCTAATCCTATCACTCACTTTATACTTTGCCTTATTTTGTAATGTCTCTATTTATATCTGCTTTACTTCATGTTTTCCCCAGTTCATCATTGTGACTGACTCTTCACCTGTGCTGACTTTAACAATCACTCTGTAACCGAAACCCTGTAGCTAACGAACTTTTGTTCCAAATCCTATACTCACACTTCTTCCTAAACGTACTATCTTCCTATTTCTATCAACAATCCCTTTTTGACTGGATGGTCTCTTCTACTTTCAATCATTATAGTAAATGTCGGGCGAGCTTCGCAGGAGGAAACCACCAACAGACTATCTCATGCAACAGCAAAGGGTTTATTGAGTGTCCAGCATGCTGGTGCTCAGAGCTCACTTGAATAGAGCAGGTAGCCCTGAGAATCGCTTAAGTAGAGCTTATATACTTTACCTGGAGAGGGCAGGGAGGGAAGTTTATTGATGGATCAGGGCGAGTGGGCGATTTGCGTGCAACTGGGTGAGGGAGCACATTCTGCAGTTGGGCAGTTGGGGACAGCACATACTGGGAACAAGATTTGCAAGCATTTCTCAAGATTTCAACAGTGTTTTGTTAAGCATACAGAAAAACAGGAAGTGACAAGTACCTATTTTATTAACCTTTTATTCCCCACTTCTTCTTCTGGCTACTTTTAATCATAAAAATGATCATTGGGGGGTGTCACATTCTATGTATACTAGTGGGGTATTACCATAAGTTTAACTCGTCCAATTTGAGCCTGGAGAAAAGAAATTACACGGTTGAGAAAACAGGGTTTAATAGTTAGCAATAATATGAGGATTATTATTGGACCGGCCAGGGTTGATAAAAAAACGTAGTTAACCAGGAAGACTGTGTGAACCAAGACTCAAACCACCTTTTTTGGGCCTCTCTGTCTCTTTGATGCTTTTCAAGGCATCTTTTTAATTTACTCTTAGATTTTATTACAACTCCAGTATGCTCGGCATACAAACAACTTTCTTCTCTCAATGCAGCACAGAGGCCCCTTCTCTCATGACAAGGAGGTCCAACCCTCGAGTGGTCTGAAAAACAACTTCAGAGAGAGAGGTAAAAGACTCATGCAAAGCTCTGATGGAGGTTTCTAATATCTTAGTTTTGGTCTATTGCTGTCATTTGTTGGGTCATTTGTTGAGTCCCATGGACAAAGGCAGTGGTTCCCGTGGCCACCAGTGCAGCAATTTCTATTCCTAATATGATGGCTAAGTTGAGGGATATATATTTTCAGTGGAACCGGGTTGAATGCCCCCCTATTTGATCTTCAAATGAACCTGCATTGTGATAGAGCACTCTGGGAAACATCTGCACGATTACACAATTAATCACATCTGTTGACCATTTCATGAAAACATTAACAATGTTTAAGTATATAGAATCATGCTGTAGTAGGGACGGACAAGGCAACTCACCCAAGATAGCACTGAAGACAGTGAAACAGTCCTATTTGGTGGCAACCAGATTCAGAGGGCATTGATTCTGTTGTAATCAAGTAATCCTCTGAAACCCAAGTTTAGGCAGTTTCAGAATTTTGTACCCAACATGTAATGGAAGGGGCTCAGAAGTTCACAGTCTGCAGAAGTTGAAAAAAGCAGTTTTGTTTCTGTTTTTTCCTCGGTTCTGGGCAAGTTAACTTTTCAAGGACACCTGGGAGGGAAAGAGCTTTTTCTTCCCTTTCTTATTTTCCCATTTCCAGCTGTTACCACGGAGCCCAGTTTCTAACTTCGTTAACTTAGAAATGTAGCCATCTCTGTGAAGCCCCATGTCAAGGCCAGAGGCCTTGTTCACATATTTTTGTGAAAAACTAGTAAGGGGGTGTCTTGATTAGGAGTGCTAATTTTTTTAGCCAGTGGCCAAGTAGAACAGGGCAACATGAAAATAGGAAGTTTAACTACATTGAACTTTTTTATAGGGACTCTTTTGCTGAAAGTCCTAAAGTCAGCCATGGTGAAGACTTCTGGAGAAGGTCAGTTAAAGACTTTTCTGTGGGCCTGGTACAGAGGGGAAAGACGGAGAAGGTGGGGCTGAGAGCAGCTCAGAGTATCTGAGAATGAGAAAAGAGAGATGTAAAAAAATAATTGGAAATTGGTTTGGAATTTTCCTAGCAACAAATATTTGAGCAGTAGAACAGGTAGAGCAAAGAAGAAGATGGTTGTGAGTATCCCAAAACACATGTTAGGGACTTTAAATTCTTAGTAAACTGTTTTCAGTGATGACAAAGCAACTTTAAAGGCCATTTTCATTACATCTTGGATATGGGTCTGAGGGCTCTCCTCAGCTGGTTTGAGCTTTGGGTTAGTTGGTAAGAGGACCTGGTTGGACCCGGTGCGGGCACTGACAGGAGAAGAGAGGAGTGAGTGGGTGGAGGGGTACCTCAGTACCTGCTACGTCAGCAAGGGGGCAATGGTCTGAGAACCAGCAGAGATTTGGATTTTTGATCTAATAATTGTAGTGGAGAAATCAGGTTGCTGAGGTGGGAGTGACAGCAGAGACTCTGGAGCAGAAGGCTGAAGGTGAGGATCTATTGGGTAAGCATAGTTCAGGATGTGAGCGAAGAAGGGAAAAGGCCTCTACATAGTGGAATCTCCTTTTACCCTTTTGAGCACCAGCAGATGTTAAAAAGGTCACACAGGATTTGAGGATCTAGAGTCCCCTCTGGTTGCCATCAGTTTTTGTTTTCTAATTCGTAATATGGCCAATGCTGTGTACTGAATTTAATGCGGAGTTTGGGTTCCATCAGGCAGCCCCTGTATGCCCACATCCCCATGACTTACAGAAGAAGTCGGCTTTTCCCCCACATAGCCATGGCTGTTTATGGCTTTGACAGTCGGTCGGGTAAACCCAGTAATCTAGGCTAGCCAACCTGCATCTGGCTCGTGTGTCCCTACATCCATAATGTTTGTTTCCATTATCTATGGTAAGGAAGGGATTTAATGGAATTTTAGTGGGATCCTCTTCATCAGGGATATCCCATTAGGAAAGACCTATAGCCAGCTGACAAATGTCTGGGTGGAGAGATGGTCACCAGGTCCCTAAGTGGGCTGTATGCGAGATAGATTATACTTCTTTTCCAGTAGAATTTGTGATCAGCCAACGCTGCTGAACGGGCTGATGAGGGTTAGGACTACTTGTGGCTGAGGGGAGAGTCTATAGGCTTATCCACATGGTGAATATGCAATTTGAAAGTGTTACCAGTCTTTTCCAGTTTCCAGCCAGAGTGTGGACAGGGCGCAGGCTTGAGATGAGAGGCATGGATCCAGGAAGTGATTCCGTCTACCTTTACCACTGTAGATGTTATAAGTACCACCTGGTATGGTCCTTTCCAGTGGGGTTCCAGGGATGACACCTGATATCATCTTATGTAGATGAATCTCTTACTTGATATCGATGTGGAGTCCCCTCGTCCCCAGTTTGGTAGGCAGTGGCCAGCTTTTTCCACAGGTATCACTGAGATCTTTCAAGAGCTTTAAGTCTGTCAAGCAAGGGGGTGTGAAAGGGATCGTTAGGTCTTAGAGTTGGGCTTTGGTCCATTACTGGAGGAGAGGCACCCTAGATATTCACAGGGGGTGTGGTTACTCTAAGAAACAGAGGGCGTATTTCTTGCACGAAACATTGTATAAGGCATGAGCATAGTCCAATCATTTATGCTGGTCTCTAAGCTTAATTTTGTTGAGGTCTCTTTAATGGTTCTATTCATTCTTTCTACCTGTCCTGAACTCTAGGGTCTGTAAGCACAATAAAACTTCCAATGAATCCCCAGGTTCCTGGCTAACCCCTGACTTACTTGGGCCACGAACGCCGGTGCATTATCAGACCGTATTACCTTTGGCAGGCCGTATCTTTGAAAAATGTCTTTCAGGATCTGCTTGACCACCATTTGCACTGTTTCTTTTTTTTTTCTTTTAGTGGGGAAGGCTTCAATCCATCCTAAAAATGTATCTACAAAGACTAGAAGATATTTATGTCCATACCTTGCTGGCTTAATTTCAGTAAAGTCAACTGCCCAGAATTGTCCTGGTCTGGTTCCTCGTAGGTGCTTTCCTGCAGGAAGCTTGGAAGGGTAAGCATTTACCAATTGATGGACTCGACAGGCTTTTTTTACCCATTTAGTTATTTCATTTTGCTGTGAGTCAGTTAGTGGAAAACTCTGTTCTTGATACTTCAGAAATACCTGCAGTTTCTTTGAACCAAGGTGAGTGAGTTGATGTGCATTTTCTACTGACATATTTAGAGCTGTGACTATAGGAGTTTTTAGTGAAGGATTTAGAAATTCCACTTGGGGGCCTTCAGGGTTAAAAGTTATTTTGGCCCGGTACTTGGTGAGCAGATCTCTGCCCATCAATGGGGCCAGGCATTCTGTGATTACTAGGAAGGATTGATGGATTTTCCTTTTCCCAGGTCTATGGTCCTCTTAGTTGTCCAAGCCCGATACTTACTGCCATTTGCCCCTTGAACTAGAGACCTTTTATTTGATAGATGGCCCAATGGGGCCTTGAGGGCTGAGTATATTGCCCCTGTATCCACTTCAAAGTTTTCAGGGGTCCCCTACACTTCAAAAGTTACCCTGAGTTCCGGGAGGGGATGTTAGCCCCGACTTTTGGAGTCATCCTCAAGAGTCAGAATGGCTGGCAGGAGTGGCTGTCTCTTTCTAGGGAACTCTTTGGCCCAGTGTCCTTTTTTTTTACAGTAGGCACAGTGATCTGAGGCAAGGAGTGGCCTCTGGCATGGGCCCAGGTATCCCTTCCTGTCTCCCTGTTTCTTAATTTCTGGCCCTTTTGTTGTTGTGACCAGGACCTTAGTCAACGCCTTATTCTGTCTTTTGTTTCTTTTATCCTCACTTTGCTTCATTCTCTTCCTCAGTTTCTCTCTTAAGGTATATTTTCTTGGCTTCTCTGACTAAATCTCTCAAAGTCATATCTTGTAATCCATCTAAGCATTGTAACTTTCTTTTAATATCTAGGGCAGCTTGCCCAATAAAGGCCATCATGACAGATGCCTTTTGATCCTCTGCCTGAGGATCGAAAGGAGTATATCTCCTACTTGCCTCCATAATTCTCTCTAGAAACATAGAGGGAGATTCATCAGGCCTTTGAATAATCTCTATTACCTTGGCCAAATTAGTTGGTCGCCTAGTGGCCACTCGGATGCCCACTATTAGAACCTGGCGATAAGTGGACAGATGCTTTCTAACTTCAATGGTGTTGGTGTCCCAGTTGGGTTGTTTCAAAGGAAAACCAGCTTTGATTAAGTTGGGAAGATGTATCACTCTCCAATCTGGTCGGAGGACATTTTTTTATAGCTTCCAGGAAGATTCTCTTTTGTTCCTCTGTCGTGAAGAGAGTCCCTAGGAATTGTTGACAGTCATCCCAAGTAGGCAAATGTGAAAATATCAATGACTCAACCAGACCTGTGAGCCCTGTGGGGTCCTCGGAAAAAGGGGGATTGTTATATTTCCAGTTATATAGGTCGGAAGAGGAGAAAGGCCAATATTTGTAGGCTTGCATTATCCCCCCATGGCCTTCGTCAATCAATGGTCTGTAGAGACATAGTGGGAGCATCACAGGAGTTCCAGGGTTTTCAATCATTCACCACCATCAAGTTTCCTTAGCTGGGCTAGCTTCCTCCTGCGAAGGAGGGGCTGTGTGTGCTGCGGGGGAGTTATCTGGAGGGCGCTGGGCCAGCTTATATTCCTCCAGTGGTAGAGAGGCTGAGTCAGCTGCAGGGGAATCACTTAGAGGGTGTTGGTGGTTGGGGGATGAAGTCAGGGTATAATAAGGGGGAAGAGAGTCCAGAAGAGTCAAATCTTTTGACTCAGGGATTACAAAGGGTGGAGGAGGAGGAGGAGCAGAGGGTTTGAGAGATCATGGGGGAAGGAGTAGGAGCAGGGGAAGGGACAAAGAAAGGCTTCACCCATTGAGGAGGAGATTTGCAGAGGTCCAGCAAAGTTAAGATATATGGCTGTTGATCCGGATGGCTATGTGTGCCCGGGTGAAAGACAATATCTCTGACTTCTTAAATTAGTGGGAAGTAGAAAGATCCTTCTAGGGGCCATCCAAATTCAAAGGTGGGCCATTCTGAGGCACAGAGATTCTGAAAGGTCCAGCGTTTAACTAAAAAAGAAAGATTCTGAGCCCTTAAGCGGACTTTGGTCCAGTGATCAAGGGTCAGGGACAGGGGCATTGAAGTGCTGTGTCCCATAATGAAAGATACACAAAGAGTGAATGCAAGACACACGACACAGACAAGACAAGACAATAAAGACATTCAATGGACATCCAAAACTGAGACCAGGACTGAGTAGCCAGCAAAACCCAATGGGCTGGCAATTCCGAATCAGATACAAAATATTACTGAGTCGAAGAGACTATTGTTCCTCGATTTCCCGAGTCTTTGGGAAGTTCCCCAGGGACGTGGCCTGTGGCTCTGTGACACGTCTGTCAGCCACCATCGGAGAGAACTCACGCTCTTCATCGACAGCCATTTTGCCCAGCACTAACCTTAACACTGAAACAAGAAAGAGGCGCCTTACTTAACCCAAGAGAAACCCGTTAGGGTCTTTTGTCTGCCGCTGCCAAAACTCGGTGGAATCTCCATATGTAAAGGTCGGGTGAGCATGGAAGGAAGAGACCACTAACAGACTGTCTTATCCAACAGCAAAGGGTTTATTCTGGGTCCAGCATGCTGGGGCTCAGAGCTCACTTGAATAGAGCAGAGAGCCCTGAGAACAGTTTAAGCAGAACATATATATTTTCCTTGGAGAGGGCAGGGAGGGAAGTATACTGATGGGTCAGGGCGAGTGGTCGGTTTGCATGCAACCGGGTGAGGGAGTACATTCTACACTTTGGCAGTTGGGGACAGCACATTCTGGGAACAAGATTAGCAAACAGTTCTCAAGATTTCAACAGTGTTTTGTTAAGCATATAGAAAAACAGTAAGTGACAAGTACCTATTTTATTAACCTTTCACTACCGACTATCCTTTTTGACTGGATGTTCTCTTCTACATTCTATGATCCAAAGTACAAGCTCCTATGCCATTGTATATCAATTTTTTCAAAGCTAAGTATCCCAATCAAGGGCCCAGTGCCCTTCTGGGCTTCAAATGTTACTTAGATTTCTGTTTTTATACATATATTTCACCTATATATTTTTATACATATTGCAGGTTCCCAATACCATTATTTATTCAGCATAATGATTCCTAACCCAAATCAAACATGTTATTAACCCTAACCATACATGGTTCCCTCAATCTAACGTTACAGAAGAGCAGGGACAGAGTTGGTGTTACAATACAGGAATATAGGGAATCTTCCACCTGCTGATAACCTCAAAGGTCCATGCAGATATAATCTCTGGAGAAGATGTAGGCAACTCTGAAGGACCTGAGAGTGCAAAAGTCATCTTCCATGGAAAACAACCTGGTCAGGGTGAAGGGTTCTGTCTGAATCAGCCTCTCCATTCTTAATGTAGAGAAGATGGACCCAATGATACCTGTGTGGAGAGCTGTTCCTGGGTGCCTATGGGTGATATACCATTCTAACTTGTGAAAGGGTCACAGGAAGCAGGGGCAGCCTCCATCTCATGGGAAGCTTGGAAGCAACTCTTAGGACAGATTGGTTGCCAAGGCAGTGAACTCATTCAGTTCCTGACGGAAGTGACCTCACCTCACTTCCTTGGTGATGGAACTCTGTGAACTTGCCATCCAGGAAGCCAGTCAAACATTGACAGCCCCAGTCCCAGTCTCAGTGGTTTTACTTTTTGAATTTCCCAAGGACAGAGTCAGTCTTTCTTGGTACCTATTGATGTTAGGATGGCCAAATGGCAGGAAAACTCTGAAGAGGGGCCTTTCCTGAGAAAACAGGTAGTGGCTCACTGCTGGCTCCTGACAACTTCAGAGACTTGGCAAAGGACACAAAATCTGAGACAGGACAGGCCATTTTGGGGGAACCTAGAATGGCCCACAGTCAGAGGACACTCCAAATAGTCACAACCTACTTGGAGGAAAGAGGTGCCTTTGTGGGTGTGGGTGTGGGTTTGTGGTTTTGGCTCATGTTCTGAGAAGAGGTAGGAAATGAGGTTTGTTTGGTTTGGGGGGAATTGTTTCTAGTAAGTCATTTGACAATGCGAGTGTTTCTGTGTCGCTGTATCCCACTGTGTCCGTGATTGTAGATATTAGAAAAGAGAAAGCATCAATGGATGTGTCCTGTCTTTTAGAAAGCTTACCAGCATTCATGCTGCCCAATTTATAAATAGAATGCGGCTTGCCATAATGATGGGCAACACCTACGATCTTCCTAAGTTCCTGTTTTCTTCCAGAAATCTAGTCACTCTCCATAATAGGCTTATGGTTTTGTATCCAAGATATGTACCACCTCCATGCTCTGTGACATGGCCATGTACTGAATAACTGAAGTGAATGGCGAGCATCTCAGAAAACTCACATACCAGTGTGACCTGTAAAGTCTCATTGGAGAAACCCTGCTTTGGGCCTTTTGCTTACCTATTGTTCTGTTTCCCTGAATGTCAGGAAGGTCTTTGCCTAAGGAAAACGCTTTGTGAAGTCTGAAGAAAACCTTTTTCAAATAAAAAAGAATGGGCATCAGCTGTGGCTCTTTGCTTAATTGCTTTGCAAAGAGATGTGTCTGAATCAGCGTCTTGGCCCTGTGTTAGGCTGTAGCTTAGATTCTCAGCAACTGATGGATCTAAAGAAAGATCCCATGTGTGCATCCAAAACCAAAATAGCAAAAGAGCAGTCATTGTGGATGAAGTCTTTCGCCTTCTTCTGTAAGGTTTCTGACATCAATCAAGTGAGAATAGGGATCCTTTAGGTCAAATGAGTTCTTCAATTCCCTGCAGAGGCTAGCACATAGGTGGTTGGGTTTTCTCATGACTCCAATTCACATAAAGAATCTAAACCCCACAGTCAGTAGGTCTCAAATTTGAGAAGTGGATCAGTATTAACGGCAGGCCTATTTGATCACTCCTGGTTCACAGGAAGGGTGTCCAGGTCACTCAGAATTTAGGTAAATGAGGGGCAAGAAAGCGTATTTTGGACACTGTCTTGGGCTGCATTCCTCATGGAAATCTACAGTCAGAGGTTATGATGAGTGTCTATATGGAAGAAGGTGAGGGCCATGTGGGAGTGTTTTGGTATTAATTGTGGTTATTTTTGTGGCAGTTGAAAGGGATGACTGAGTCCACCTGAGTTTGAACTCTGGTGTGATTCCCTTAGAGACTGAGTACAGGAACTGAACTTAGAGAAGTATTGCCATGAATTGAGTTGGGATTTCAGAAGGCCAAGCATGAGAGTCACCCTTGGAAACTGAGATCTAGGCCCAGGGTGGCTTTCCAGAGACCACTGGGAATCTCAGGCTTGATATCACATGATTTTATTCTTAACGACTTGGCAGTCTTAGTTGAGAGTCAAAACACACATGGATGTTACATTGTAGACCTCAATGGGCCTGGATTTATGTGACCCTTTGGCCAATCTTTTGGAAACCTTGCCTGTGAGAGTTCTCCAGAACTTCATTTGAAATGAACTTCCACAACATTTAATGGTCCCTGAATAAATTGAAACCCACATGCTGCCAACTTCATCCTTGAAAAATTGCTAGATAAATAGCATGAAATTTTTGAAATTCCCATGACCAGATGGCACTGGAGAAACTTTGGTTGTCCTGTTGCTGAACATGATTATGCAGGACAGTGACTTGATTGACTGAGTTTCATGAAAATGGTGTATAACAGAGATTCCAGGAAGTTGGACCCTGCTGAGTAGTGGGCCTAGTGCAGTGATGGGCAGGTGTGTGATAAAAAAACATCTGTGGTGGGGCCATGTGGATCTGCCATTGGCTTTCAATTGGCTTGTGACTGACATGATGCATCCAGCAGACGCTTCTATGTAAAGGTATCTTGTTATATGGAGAGGTTTCAGGCCAATGTTCAGAATCCAGTTGCTATGGTCAAGGAGGCAAGCTATGTGGAATAGAAGCCTGGTTGGTACATTCTTCTGCAGACCCTGACTCACCACAGGTGACAGAACTCCCTCCAGCACTTTGTCCTAGGTGAATTCCTTGTAATTCGTGAAGCAAATACGAAATTCCCAGTGCAGCAGCAAGCAACACCAGGAAAACTGGAGGATGACCAAATGGCTTCAGAGTCCACAAGAGTAGACTATTAGCCCCCAGTGGCCACAGTTTACCTACAAACAGAAAATTAAATACAGCTTCCTCATGTTTATTGGAAAATAAGAAATCATGTATTCCAGGTCACATAGAAGCATACCCAGATTTGATGGTCTCACTACAAAGGAAGCTGAATCTCCTGACTACAACATATATTTCAAGTGCCCAACCTCAGAGGCAGTTCCTCAAGAAGTCTTTAGTCCAGCAGAGCTCCATGTTTGTGGAGTGTTTACCCTGTCCCTTACTTTTGGAATCTCCTCTACCACCTCCAAGTTTGTGAACTCGTGAGCATATTTGATTCCAGATATGTATTCACAGATTTTCTAACTCTTCTCCTCTAATTGTGTCTAACTTGGGGCCAAGGTAATCTCAAGGCATTGTTATGGATGAGAGTGGGAAGATACTTTTGTAGCATATATTTGCATAAACATTGGAATCATTTTCCAAATTTTCATTCAAAATACTGAATCCCTGACACAAACCCATGCCAACTAGACTCTGACTACTAATTCTAATATGATGGAGAAAATTACCCCAAACAGAATAGAAATACAAGCAGTTCAGAGGAGGAATGGTGTATCATTGGAATTGCCTTTTGCATTATATAGGGTAGGAGTTATAAATCTAGTCAATTTTTTGTTGAAATGGTTCTCCATGTGTTTTTAAAGTTAACAAATATGTGAATTCCTGTCTACCTTTCTCTGTATCCTATTCAGCACATGTATTTTTATATGCACATATAGAATCCTACCTGGTACCACACGTACATTCTTGTGAGGTGGCTGACTTGGCAGACACAAATTGTGAGAAGAGATCACTCCTCCTAAACGCTGTTGAAACTGAAAATTCAAACTATTGATGAGCTTCCTAGTACAATAAAATTATACATGAATCCATGTTCAGTAAAACAAATTTATTTGGATCTGTGGATGACATATATTTCGTGGTGAATTTCAATTGGGATATATTGCTACTTTTTAATGTCTGTTTGTGTGCGTGCGTGTGTGTGTGTGTGTGTGTGTGTGTGTGTGTGTATGTTTATATATATATACACACACACTCTACAGATTTTTCAAAATATGAAATATATGTGTCTTATTATACACTCCGTAAATTCATTCATATTCATGTATGTGGATTAATAATCAACTTTTCACAAGATTATTCTGAGAAATATTCATCCACCTGAACTACATATTTGATTCCTATTACTGAAAACTAACAGTAAATGATGCATACAAATCCTAATATTTCTGCAGTAACTGACACAGTTTTATATCAATGCAAGTAGATTCCTATGGGACGTGATGTGTATTTTGTCATTCATTTTTATTCAATACTGGTACATTTCTTTTTCTTCAGTTAATGCACATGATAGGATATATATTTAATTCACTAGTTCAGAAATTTATAGGCATTTTGTTTTACTTTTCATCACTTCCTAATTCAGAAAACATGTTTTCCACAGGGTTTCATGACTGGTCTTTTCATGAGACTTCTTTCACAAAATGCAAAGGTCACACTTATGTTTGTACCGAAGTCTAAATGGAAAGTGAGTATGGATTACTAAAAACATCTATGTCCAGGTTGCCTAATGCTATCAAATGTCAATTTTATTGGTGACTACATATTTGTTTCTTCCTAAGATTATATATTCAACCTCAACACTGTTGAAAATGCCTGATCCTATCACGTACTTTATACTTTGCCTGATTTCCTAATGTCTCTATTGATATATGGTTTCCTACATACTTTCCAGAGTTCATCAATGTGACTGGCTCTTCACATGTGTTGATATTTACATTCATTCTCTACCCGAAACCCTACTGTTATAGAACGTTTGGTTCAAATCCTATACTCACTCTGCTTTCTAAACCTATGAATATCTTCCTAATCCTACTGACTATCTTTCTGACTGGATGTTCTTTTTGACATTCAATCATCCAAGGTACAAGGTCCTATGCCATTGTATATCAATTTATATGAGACATCTGTGCAGAATATAATTCAAAGCTGAGTATTTCAATCAAGGGCCCAATGCACTTCTGGGCGTCAAATCTTACCTAGATTTCTGTGTTCATACTTATATTTCACCTATATATTCTTGTAAATATCGCAGGTTCCCAAAACCATTATTCATTGCACAGAATGATTCCTAAGCCAAATCAAACTTGTTATTAACCCTAAGCATACACTGTTCCATCAATCTATCTTTACAGTAGAGCAGGGACAGAGTTGGTCTTACAATACAGGTATGTAGGGGATCTTCCACCTGCTGAAATCCTCAAAGGTCCATGCAGAAATGATCCCTGGAGAAGACTTAGGCAGCTATGAAGGACCTGAGAGCACAAAATCATCTTCCATGGCAAAAAAACCGGTCAGGATGAAGTATTGTGTCTGAATCAGTCTCTCTGTTCTTAATGTAGAGAAGATGGACAAAACCAGGCCTGTGTGGAGAGCTGTTCCATGGTGCCTGTGGTTGATATACCATTCTAACTTATGACTGAGTCAGAGAAAGTAGGGGCAGCCTCCATCTCATGGGACCCTTGTAAACAACTGTTAGGACAAAGTGGTTGCCAAGGTATTGACCTCATTCAGTTCCTGAAGGAAGTGACCTACCTCACTTCCTTGGTGATGGAACTCTCTGAACTTGGGATCCAGGAAGCCAGCCACCCAGAGCCAGTGCCAGTCCCATTCCCAGTGGGCACACTTGTTTGAATTTTCCAAGGACAGAGTCAGTCTTTCTTGGTACCTCCTGATGTGAGGATGACCAAATGCTAGGAGAACTCTGAAGAGGGGCCTTTCCTGAGGAAGCACGTAGTGGCTCATTGCTGGCTCCTGACAACTTAACAGAGTTGGCAAAAGGGACCTGATCTGATAAAGGACAGGCCATTTTGGGGGAACATAGTATGGTCCACCAGTCAGAGGACACTCCGGATAGTCACAGACCTTGTTGTGGGAATGAGGTGCCTTAGTGGGTGTGGGTGTGAGTTCGTGGTTTTGTCTCATGGTCTGAGAATAGGTAGCAAAGGTTGTTTGTTTGGTTTGGAGTCGACAGTTTCTAGTAAGTCATTTGAGAAGGCGAGTTTTTCTATGTCTGTGTATCCACTGTGTCCGTGGTTGTAGTTATTAGAAAAGCGAATACATCAATGGAGGTGTCCTGACTAGTAGGAAGCTTCCAGGCATTTATTCTGCCCTTTTTATGAATGGACTGCGGCTTGCCTTATGGATAGACAACACCTACTATCTTCCTAAGTTCCTGTTCACCTCCTGATTTCTGGCCTCTCTCCAGAATAGGCTCATGGTTTTGTGTCCAAGATATGTACCACCTCCAAACTCTGTGACATAGCCATGTACTGGATAGCTGAAGGGAATGGGAACATCTCAGAAACCTCAGAGATCAGTGTAACCAGAAAAGTCTCAGTGGAGAAACCCTGCTTTGGGCAATTTGCTTACCTATGGTTCCCTTGCCCTGAATGTTAGGAATGTCTTTGCCTCAGGCCACCCCTTTGTGGAGCCTGAAGAAAACAGTTTTCAAATTAAAATGAATGGGCATCACCTGTGGCTCTTTGCTTAATTACTTTGGAAAGGGATGTGTCTGAATCAGCCTCTTGGCCCTGTGTGAGGTTGTGGCTTTGATTCTCAGAACCTGATAGATCTAAAGAAAAATCCCATGTGTGCATCCAAAACCAAAATTGCCAAAAGAGCAGTCATTGCTGATGAAGTCTTTCGCCTCCCTCTGTAAGTTTCCTGACCTCTATCAAGTGAGAATAGGGAAGATACACCAAGTCAATTGATGGCTCCTATTGGAAAAATTCTATCACTGATGACAGCATCAGCATAAGTACCCCAACACTGCCACAATTCGCTGCACCAGCAGATAGTTCACAATGCATACAAGTGAGTTCACAATGCATACAAGTGATACATAATCCAGGCAAGTTCTACAAGCAGTTCAGTGATGGCTATTGCAGAATCTGTAGATTGATTTTATCTTTGTCTTCACCGGCACTGGGATGAAGATAGGAATTCTGGCAATAATGGCTAAAGAAAAAATTCTGTAACATTCCTGAAGGCACTAAAAGAAAACAATTTTCTTAACAATTTACGTTATCTTGAAGAGAATAATTAAATATAATGAAAAGGAAAAGTGAAAGTAAACAAACACGTCTGTTAACCTCCTATTTTTTCATATATTAAAACAATCCTGAACAGTTGTTTACCCAATTTAAATTAAACAATTTAATTCACGTGAATAAAAAAAATGGATATATTATTTCATTAGCACTCATCATATGTGATATATGGACATACGCACATTCAAATATATAACACAAAACACAAGTGTGCACACATAATAAATACATACAACACATAATATAATAGTAAAGGCCTTATAACATTTTACATGTGAAATCATCATTGCAATGTTTAAAAACTCTACAGTCAAAAAATAGAACTGATAAGCAAAACATTAACCTAGGTCTGTATGAGCTCAAAAAAACAAAAGAGAACTTCATGATTTGAGAAAGGGCAATAATAAAATAGATATTGAAAAAAGCATCCCTGTTCTGTCGCAGATGTAAGGATAGCCAAACTGGAGTTTTGGATATCAGCTGTTATGGATTTGAGCCAAATCATCTTATTTTGGTCTATCGAAATCGCTTCAGTTAATCTCTCTGGAATCCAAATCGGCTGCTGTTCTCCCTGTGGAAACACATAAACAGACCCCTGACTCCAGGCAATCACTGGGTCGGGATCTTAGTTAATCTCTCTGGAATCCAAATCGGCTGCTGTTCTTCCTGTGGAAACCCACAAACAGACCTCCAACTCCAGAAAATTAATGGGTCAGGACATTTCCATTGTCCTGTTAGAATATCCTTCCAAAGTACCTCGGGCTTATACACATTTTTTGGACACTTATGCCTTTCTGCAGCACTAAGTCCTGAAAATCCAAATTTAAAAAGTTTAGAGTAAAAAGGGTTATTTTAAGTTTATCTTTGGGGAATTTATATCCCTTCCCAATTCTGTCTTCTTACTTTAATGAGTACATTTTAATAGTGTGATGTGCTCTTTCAACTATGGCTTGTCCCTTTGGATTGTATGGGTTTCCTGATATATGAGTAATGCCAAATGATGAGCAAAATGGTTTAAAAGAGGTAGAAGTATAACCGGGGGCATTATCAGTTTTTAACTGCTTTGGAATGACCACAGTGGCAAAATTTTGTAAGCAATGAGCTATAACATCTTTAGTTTTTTTCCCCCATGAAGGGAGCCCATCAAAAATCCAGAAGAAGTATCAACTGTAACATGCAAATATTTTAATTTTCCAAATTCTGGCAAGTGTGTGACATCCATCTGCCATATATGGTAAGGTATCAATCCTCTACGATTGACTCTAAGATTAAAATGTGGTAAAATGGTCACACAATTTTGACATTGTTTTATTATTTGTCTAGCTTGTTCCTTAGTTATTTTAAAATGCTTTTGTAAAGTATTAGCATTGATAATGAACTTTTTATGAAAATTTATAACTTCTTCTAGTGTACAGAAAATATGTATGTATGTCATGTGTAGTTTTACCTGCTAAATCATTGCCCAAACTAAGGGCTCCAGGCAATCCTGTATGTGCCCAGATATGTCCTATTAAGAATGGATATTTTCTGTCCCAGATTAGACTTTGTATACTGGAAAGGAAAGAGAAAACAGTAGAGGAAGGGGAAATCCTACCAGCATCTTCAAGAGATACTATAGCATTAACTATATACTGACTATTGGAAAATAAATTAAACACAGAATCTTTAAACATCACAAAAGCTTATAATACTGCATTAAGCTCTACCTTTTGAGCTGATTTTTGGGGTGCTAAAAATGTAAAAATTTGATCAGGTGTAACTATTGCTGCTGTACCATTATTTGACCCATCAGTGAATATATTTGGAGCATTCATGATAGGAGTTTTCTTGTAATTTTTGGAAAAATTACAGGATGCAATGACCCAAAAGACAATAAAAGATTAGATGGTAAGTGGTTATCAAATAAAACATTAGATTTACACATGATTATTGCCCAAGTATTTAACTCATTAGCTAATTCATCAATTTGATTCATAGTGTATGGAGTAATAATTTTATTGGGAGAAATTCCAAACACTCCCTTTGCTGCTTTTATTCCTATGAGTATTAATTGTCCCTCAGCCTCAGGATACCTAGTAATAATAGTGTTAGAAGAATAAGATAAATGTATCCATAATAATGGACCTTCTTGCCAAAATACTCCTGTAGGAATATTTTTTGTTGGTAGTACAATAAATAATAAAGGCATTATTTTATCAAATCTATCCAAATGCATATTTCCCATATATGTTTCAATGATTTTTAATGCCTTTATTGCTTCAGGCGTAAACATTCTGGGTGAATTTGGATCAGATGGACCTTTTAGGATATCAAATATAGGTCCCAACTGTCCTGTTGGTATACCTAGATAAGGCCTTATCCAATTAATGTCTCCTAATAACTTCTGAAAGTCATTAATTGATTTGAGTTGATCTACTCGTATTTGAATTTTTGGTGGACTGACCATGGTTGAGGATAATAGAACTCCTAAATAATTAATTGGAAAATTTAATTGTATTTTATCAATTGATATCCCTAGATTATAATTTTTTAATAAGTTTGTAAGTGTGGCATAACATTCTAGCAATGGGTTTTTAACTTGTGTGCTAATAACACATCATCCATATTGTGAAATATTTGTAGTTCAGGATTTTGATTTCTAAGTGGCTGGATTACTTTGTTAACATAAATATGACAAATAGTTGGGCTGTTAGCCATCCCTTGAGGGAGTACTTTCCACTCATACCTCTGATCAGGACC
The DNA here is from genome assembly GCF_048772815.1 of Callospermophilus lateralis. Taxonomy (NCBI): domain Eukaryota; kingdom Metazoa; phylum Chordata; class Mammalia; order Rodentia; family Sciuridae; genus Callospermophilus; species Callospermophilus lateralis. Next base: position 207,355 of record NW_027515125.1, read on the forward strand.
TTCATGATTCAGTGCAGGGATAGTAAATGCAAAACTTGGACTATCCTCAAGAAGAATTGGAAATGAAAAAAAAAAAACAATCTTTAATATGTATAACTAAAACATACCAAGTTTTTGGCAAAGCAGACAATTGAGGAATCCTTGATTGAGCAGGTCCCAAAATAACCATCTCATTATTAATGGCTCTTAAATCTTGCAATAATCTCCATTTACCAGATTTCTTTTTGATGACAGAAATGAAAGTATAATGGGGAGATACAGAAGGTTGTATATGTTCTTCCGCTAATTGTTGTTTGACCAGGAACTGGGCTGCTTGTATCTTTTCTTTAGTCAGGGTCCACTGAAGAAGCCATACTGGTCTTTCTGATTTCCAAGTAATTTTTATTGTCTCAGTGGCCCTTTCTGAAAATCCAACCCATGTCTGTCTGTTGCTTGGTCTATTTGTATTGGCGCTGCTATACCTTGTTCTTGTTTTTCTAATCTTTTTCCTTTCCTAAAACCTTCTCTAGCCATAATAGTGTGTACATTTTGATTGATGTTATTTGTTAATGTCAAACCTAATTGATCTAGGACATCTCATCCCAATAAATTTACGGGAAGATTATCCAATACATATGGCTGTATAGTTCCTTCACATTCTTCAGGATCCTTCCAATCCAATACCATTGCACTTCTATGGGGATTAGTTGCCACTCCTAGGTCTCAAAATGTTTGAGTGTATTGTTGTAATGGCCAATGTTTTGGCCATTCTTGATGAGAGACAATGCTAACATCTGCACCTGTATCAAGTAGCCCATTGAATTCGTGTCTTTGAATATTTAGTTTTAGCCTGGGGCGAGAATCTAAATTTAAAGAAAGCATAACCAAATCTACACCTGTGGAGCCTAATCCCTTGGAACCTCTTTCTACAGCACGACTGGAAAATTTATCATGCAGACTGAGTATTATTAGTAACTGTGCTATTCTATCTCCTGGTGAAATTACTGATATGTCCTTTGGAGAACTGGCTATAAATTTTATTTCACCTTCATAATCGGGATCAATTACCCAAGGACTTATCATAAGTCCTTTTAGATTAGAAGAGCTGCGTCCCAATAATAAGCCTACTGTTCCTTTGAGAAGAGGTCCTTTCACCATGTGTGAATGATTTGAACCCCCATCTCTACAGTTAGTACTGATCTGACGGAGGTGCAGATGTCTAACCCTGCGCTCCCTCTGATTTGTCTGATGAGGCGTCTGATGCACAATGTGTCCTGGGCACTACACTGATGGGGTTGCTGGGTTCCTCCAGTGCTCCGTATATTTGTGGTTTTGGGCCCCAGAGCATTGGGCTCCCCTGTCCATTTTTTGGCAATGGAGCCCGGTGCCTTTCTCCATGATATCGTGGATAAACAGCTAGTCCTTGTTCGTTTTTGATAATGAAGTACCCTCTATGGTGGTTTGAGAACGGCATTCATTAGCCCAATGTCTCCCTCTACGGCATCGTGGGCAAATACCCAGTATTCTACTCCTTTGGTACCTATTTTTGTTAAACCCTCTTCCTATGGAGCAATTCCTTTTAAAATGTCCTGTTTGTTCACAATTGTAGCATGTTCCTGGCCTTGCATCTAAAGCCTGTTTAATGCAGCTGCCACAAATTGCCCTTGTTCATTGATGTCTCTGGCATCTAAAGCCTGTTTTACTGCAACTGCCATGACTTCCTCTTATTCATTAATGTCTTTACATAATTTAATATATGTGTTTAAATCTTCATGTTTCCATGGTCTAGTGATATCTCTGCACCTACGATTCGCTTGGTCATAAGCCAGTTTTTTATTAATGGCATTGCTTGTTCTGTATTCCCCAAAACTCTGGTAGCTGTTTGAATAAGCCTATCTACAAATTCAGTGTAAGATTCATTAGCTCCTTGTATTACCTTAGATAATTGACCTTGTAAACCTCCATGTCCTTGTAAAGTCTTCCATGCCCTAACCGCCTCTGCAGCAATTTGTGCGTATACGCCAGGATCATATGCAATTTGTTGCTGCTGGTCCTCATAAGGTCCCTTTCCTAACAAAATATCTAGATTTCTCTGAGGATAACCAGCTTCTGCATTTCACCTAGCCGTCTCCTTGCAAAATTCCTCATTGGCAACCTTCCATAAAAGGTATTGACCTCCATTTATCACAGCTTTACACATATTAGCCCAATCTACTGGCATCATATTCAAGTTGTTAATGGATTCGACCAAGCTTACAATGAAGGGTACTTGAGGACCATAGGTTGTTACAGCCCCTTTTAGCTGCTTCACTATTTTGAAATTTAAAGCATGGTGAATTCGCTGCCCTCCTACCTCAAATACAGGGCATGTTAATACGTGAGATCCTGTCTCAGGAACCGAACTATCAACTGCGGGGTTTGGGGGCCTCCTAGCATATGAAGGTGGCCTTGTTATTTGGACATTCACATACTCTGGTGATAGAAAGGTGTTAGTAACAGTCTCCTGTAGAGGAGGCGCTGTTGGTTGGACACTTACGCCCTCTAGTTATTGAAAGTTGTTAGTAGCAGTCTCCTTTTGTAACTTTGCCCCTGATGGCTTTTTCTGACCTAAGCTTTGTTCCTCTATCTTTGTCTGATCTGAAGTCTTTGGACTAAGCAAACCAGATATAAACGTCCTCAATGGCAATGTGCCAACTGTCAGAGTCCCTGGGCTGTTCTTTTCCCCCCTTTTAAATATTCACCATGATGGTTCCATTATGGTGTATTTAACAACTCCTTAAAAATCCATGGGCTACATTTTTGTATTGTATCAACGTATGCCCTGACTGTCCTTGACTTTACTGAGGTGCCTCCTTCCTCTAACAATTTACTTAACACTCTTTCAGTTTGTTTTTTTACTAATTTCTGATCCCGTATTTCTACTATAATACAACCCAACAAGACGATGCCAAACAAAACCGAGACAGAATAAAATAAAAAGGGAACAACAAAAAGTCATTATAGCCTTTATATCCTACTGACATGTGCATCCGTCCTTTCTCCCTATCTGTTCCTCAGAAGTAAATAATTTTTTTCTCAGATGTGAGCGGTTTTTCATCCATCTCACTCATCTCCATGGACAGGCAACAAAAGTGAAGCAAAACAAAAGAGGAATCTTAAAATGGCTACCGATCCTCTCGCCCTTCCCTCAGGGGCTAGCAGTTTACCTTATCACTTACCCTCAGTGGCTCCCCGTGCGAGCTACCAAATGCTGCAGTCTGGCTGGGCACGATTCAAGAGCGACTTTTCAAAAGAAACAAAGTTTATTTTTAGAACCACACACGCCAAGCAAAACAGCTCCTTAGGAAAAACCCTCAGAGCCCAACTGCCACCACTGGCTTCCTTGCAAAGTTTCTGTCACACCCACAAGCCTCTCCACCTCCCACAGTCCTCCTGCTCTTGAGGCCATATGGCTGGGTCAGGTGGGTGGAACCAAAAAAGTCCCACAATGAGCAGCTCTGTGGTCTGAAAGGGCAGGGAAACTGCCCAATGTGCATCATCGCAGAGGAGCCAATCAGCTTGATGTTGCTGGGGCTGCTGTGAGCCAATCATCAGCTGGCAGTCGGAAAGAGCGGGGAAAAAGCTCAATGAGCATCTCCATTGTGCATCACCACAGAGGAGCCAATCAGCTAGATGTTGCTGGGGCCGCTGTGAGCCAATAATCATCTCGCAGGGGAATGTTGCTGGTAACTGGAAGTTTGATGGGGCCCCTTAAGCTGTGGCTCTCAACAAATTGGTGTCTCCTTTCTCTGTAGACTATTCAGCACATGTATTTTTATATGCACATATAGAATCCTACCTGTTATCAAACGTACATTTTTGTGAGGTTGCTGACTAGGCATGTACAAGTTATGAGAAGAGATCACTCCTCTTAAACACTGTTGGAATTGAGAATTCAACCTATGGGTGAGCTTGTTATTAGAACAACATTATATATAGATCCATTTTCAGTGAAATCAATATTTTTGCACCTGTGGATGTTACATATTTCATGATGAATTTCAATTGGCAAATATATTGCTAGTTTAAATGTCTGTCTCTGTGTGTGTGTGTGTGTGTGTGTGTGTGTGTGTGTGTATATATTTATTTATATATATATATATATATATATACTCTCCAAATTTTTCAAAATATGAAATATATGAATCTTATTATACACTCCTTAAAATCATTCATATTTATGTATGTGGATTTATGATCAACTTTTCACAAGATTATTCTCAGAAATATTCATCCACCTTAAATACAGATTTGTTTCCTAGTACTGAAGACTAACTTCAGTGAATGGTGCACACAAATCCTAATATTTCTACAGTAAAACCAAGTTCAACATCAATGCAAGCATTTTCCTATGGGACATGATGTGTATTTTGCGGTTCATTTTTATTAAACAGTGGTACATTACTATTTCTTCAGTTTATGCACATCATATGATATATCTTTCATCCACAAGTTCACAAATTTATAGGCATTTGTTTCAATTTCAATCACCTCCTGCTTCAGAACACATATATTCCTCCAGTGTTCTTGACTGGTCTTGTCATGAGACTTCTTTCCAAACACATTATTTTTGATTTTCATAATCATATTTGAAGGAAAACTCACACACTCTTCATGATAAACCATAACCCTAATATTACCGTTAGATGTATACCTGGTTGTAGTGAATGTATGAATATCAGTTTAAGATTTCCAGTATATTTTCAGATATCAAATCAATCCACTATTTAAAGTTGGAACCAGTTATATTATTTATTCACAGTATCGTCTATTCATACATTATTTCTATATCCATTGACACAGGGTACTCCACTTTGTTCCCCCAATATTTATACGTCTTCAAAATATTGCTCCCAGTAATGGTGGAAGAAATGCTCATGTCACCTGATCTACATATAAATTTTAACACAGTAATATTCTGGACACAGAAAGCAAAAGTCACTCTTATGATTGTAGCAAAGCCTAAAAGGAAAGTGAGCATGGATTACTAAAAATATCCATGTCCCGGTTGCTTAATGCTCTAAAATGTAAATCCTATTGATAAATCCTATGTATTTGTTTCTTTCTAAGATTATATATTCAAACTCAACCCTGTTGAAAATGTCTAATCCTATCCCTCACTTTATACATTGCCTGATTTGTTAATGTCTCTATTGATATCTGCTTTCCTACATATTTTCCCCATTTCATCATTGTGTCTGACTCTTCACATGTGCTGATATTTACATTCACTCTCTTATTGAAAACCAATTGCTAAAGAACGTTTGGTCCAAATCCTATACTCATTGTTGTTTCTAAACCTAGAGACTATCGTCCTAAACCTACGGACTTTCCCTTTGTGACTGGATGTTCTCTTCAACTTTCAATCATCCAAGGTACAAGGTCCTATGTCATTGTATATCGATTTATCTGAGACATCTGTGCAGAACATAATTCAAAGCTAAGTAACCCACTCAAGGGCCCAATGCCCATCTGAGCTTCAAATCTTGCCTAGATTTCTGTTTTCATACTTTTATTTTACCTATATATTCTTGTAATTATTGCAGATTCCCAGTACGAATATTCATCCTGCAGAATGATTCCTAACCCAAATCAAACGTGTTATTAACCCTAACCATACACTGTTCCCTCAATCTAACTTTACAAAAGAGCAGGGACAGTGTGACCAGGAAAGTCTCAGTGCAGAAACCCTGCTTTGGGCCTTTTGCTTACCTATTTTTCTGTTGCCCTGAATGTCAGGAAGTTCTTTACCTCAGGCTAACCCTTTGTAAAGCCTGAAGAAAACAGTTTTCAAATGGAAATGAATGGGCATCACCTATGGCTCTTTGCTAAATTTCTTTGGAAAGGGATGTGTCTGAATCAGCATCTTGGCCCTGTGTGAGGCTGTGACTTAGATTCTCAGCACCTGATGGATCTAAAGAAAGATCCCATGTGTGCATCCAAAACCAAAATGGCAAAAAGTTCAGTCATTTTGGATGAAGTATCTTCCCTTCCTCTGTTAGATTCCTGACCTCCATCAATTGAGAATAGGGATCCTTTGGGTCATATGAGTTCTTCAATCCCTGAAGAGGTGCTTGGGTTTCTCATGATTCCAATTCACATAAAGAATCTGTACCTACCAATCAGAAGTAGTCAGTCAATATTGCTCCCAGAAATGGTGGAAGAAATACTCATGTCACCTGATCTACATATACATTTATTCACAGAAATATTCTGGACACTAAATTCAAAGTTCACATTTATGATTGTACCAAAGCCAAAATGGAAAATTAACATGGATTACTAAAATCATCCATGTCCAAGATTACTTATGCTCTCAAATGTCAATCCTATTGATGACTACATATTTGTTTCTTCCTAAGATTGCATATTCAAACTCAACCCTGATTTCATAATGTCTCTATTGATATCTGCTTACCTACATTTTTTTCCCACTTCATCATTGTGACAGACTCTTCACATGTGCTGACATTTAAATTCATTTTCTATCCGAAACCCTGTTGCTAAAGAAATTTTGTTCCAAATCATACACTCACCCTTCTTCCTATACCTACCTACTATCTTCCTATTCCTACTGACTCTCCCTTTTTGACCGGATGTTCGCTTCTACATTCAATCATCCAAGGTTGCTGCGCCCCTCCCCTGACTCAGGCAATGGCAAGGCCCTACTGAGGTGGATGGCGCAAGGCGTCCATCCTCTGGAGGAGCGCAGTATGTTTCTGGGAATGGGCTAATTTGTTTTTGTATTCCTTTAATAAGTATAGTTGTGACTTCTTATATGACCATTAAGTATGAAGGAAAAAACATGACTTTCCCAATTAATGCAACTACTTCTAAAGAATAGATCTGTTTGCTCTAAATGCAATGATTCAGCTGTGGAGTGTAAATTGTTAATGTCTAATGAAAAACTCCCTGTATTCCTGTCAAGGAAGTTTTTGAGAAATTAAATTAAAATCTAGAGAAGAAAAATTAATGTTAAGAAGACAGATTAGTGCTTAGTACTGGGCAACTTGTTCTTGTTCCTGTGCACAATGGTTTGTGCTCTTACTCTTGTTTGATTAAAATTAATAACAAGTCAACCACTTGCCATAACCATGGCACCGGTTCCAGTCAGTAAGTCAAGGAAGAATAGTCAAGGTATAGGCCAATAGTTTGGGACATTTGTAACTATTATTAAAAGTTAACTAAGCAGAAACAGCTCAAAGCAAAACACGAACTGAAAGTACAAATGTTTGCTTATGCATAAGCCAAGATACATTCTTCTATTCTGATTGTAGCTAGGTAATATTTTGTTTCTTTGAATAATGATTCCTGTTTTGTAACCACAAAGTACTGTGAGCCTGCCAAAATGAAAAGTATATATGATCAAGTTCACAAGTAAAGATGGGGATCAACACCTGCACTTTGGTGTCTGTGTTGTTTCTCCACCCCTCTTTCGCCGACTCCTCACCATCCGTTCGTCTCCTGAGACCCCCTGTTGGAGCTGGTCTCCGACATCTGGCGCCCGAACAGGGACGATCGGTAATCCGTAAGTCTGATGCATTCATTTCATTCAGAAGTTTTCGGGTGAGGATAGGATTCTTACCTAGGGTACTGCAGACCCCTTAGCAAGGTGCTAAGTAAGTGAAGGGTAAGTAATCAGAGAACTTATTTTGAGAAGTCATGGGCCATAAAGAGTCTAAAGAAAGAGGACTCTTTATTGATATAGCTAAGCTTATACTCCATAAATGGGGCATTTCAGTTTCTTCTAAGCAGTTAAGACATTTTTTTCATTTTATTCAAGAATGCTCTCCTTGGTTCCCTGAGGAAGGAACCTTAAATTTACAAACATGGAAAAAACTAGGTAAAGAGATGAAGGTTTATTATGATCATCATGGGCCAGAAAAGATTCCTGTAGATGCTTTTGCATTATGGAATGTTTTTAAAGATGCTTTGGATCCGACCCATGAGGCAGTTTGTTTGGCTCGTCAAGTGACTGAGTCTGAACAAACCCCCTTAATTGGGGCTGCTGCTACATCTTGATTTTATAAAACTACATCCCCTCAAAAACAGTCTCAATCTGATGATGAACAAGGGGATGAAGAGGAGGATGAACAACTTTCTCCTCAAGATCAGGAGGACTTAGAGGAGGCTGCAGCTCAATATCATAACTCTGATTGGCCACCCAATTTGTTAGTTTCTGTGTCTCCAGAGCCTCCTTAGAGCTTTAAATAAAACTATGGAAACTATGGGAGCCTTACAACTGGGTCTCCCATCTCCTACTGCTATAACTAAAAGATCATAACATAGTGGTGATAGACTTATAAGATTGCTTCTTTACAATTCCCTTAGCCAAACAGGATTGTAAACATTTTGCTTTTAGTCTGCCTTCCCCAAATTTACAAAGACCTTATTAAAGATTTCAATGGAAAGTTTTGCCTCAGGGAATAAAAAATAGCCCCACCTTATGTCAAAAGTTTGTTGATGCAGCCTTAGTCTCCATGAAAAATAAGTTTCCATCTGGATATATAATTCATTATATGGATGATATTTTATTAGCTCATGCTGATTATTTGATACTCCAACAAATACTTAATTTTATGATTACAAGTTTACAAGACTGGGGATTAAAAATTGCTCCTGATAAAATTCAAACTCAGGCTCCTTTTTCTTACCTAGGAAGATTAATTAATTCCAACAATATAACTTCTCAAAAAATACAGATTAGGGTTGATTCTTTACGTACTTTAAATGATTTTCAAAAACTTCTTGGGGATATTAATTGGATTAGGCCTTACTTAAAATTAACCACTGCTGACCTTAAACCTTTATTTGAAATTTTACAGGGAGATTCAAATCCAAATTCACCTAGACAATTATCTCCTGAGGGAAAGAAGGCTTTATTTAAGGTGGAGAAGGCTATTTCAGATCATTATTTACAACAAATAGACTACAATAAGCCCTGGATGTTAATAATCTTACAGACTTCACACACTCCTACTGGATGCCTATGGCAGGATGATCCTTTAGAATGGATTCATTTGCCTTCTACTCCAAAAAAGATTAATATTTCATATCCCACCCAGGTGTCATCATTGATTTGTAAAGGTAGACTTCGAAGTAGAGAGCTCTTTGGACGAGATCCATCCTCCATTATTATTCCATATAAAAAGGAACAATTAGATTTCTTATTAAATGTTAATGATGAATGGCCTATAGCATTACAGGGATTCTATGGAGAAATATTGTTTCATTTGCCTAACCACCCATTACTACATTTTATGACTAAGGTAAATACTATTTTTCCTAAAAACTTTTCTCATGTGCCCCTCGATCAGGCTTCTCTAATTTTTACAGATGGATCCTCTAATGGAATAGCTGTTACTATTATAGATGACCAAGAACCAATAGTTCAACAAACAACTGAAACCTCTGCTCAAAGGACGGAATTAATTGCTCTTATAACTGCTTTTGAAAAGGTTACACAGCCTTTTAATCTTTATACTGATTCCCAATATATAGTTAATCTCTTTCCAGCCATAGAAACATCTTCTTTGTCCTCTCATTCATCAATTGTTAATATATTACAAAAGTTATAAAAATTAATATTACAGAGATCCTATAAATTTTTTATTGGACATATTAGAGGACATTCTAACTTACCTGGACCTTTAGTGGCAGGAAATGCTAAAGCTGATTTATTAACTAGGACTGTTTATAACGTTATTGAACAAGCTACTAAAGATCATCAATTACATCATCAAAATTCTGCTGCTCTTAGAGCACAGTTTCATATAACTAAAGAACAAGCTAGACAAATTGTTAAACAATGTCAGATCTGTCCTACTCACTTTCCTTCTCCACAGATGGGTGTCAACCCTAGGGGTTTATTACCTAACAAATTGTGGCAGATGGATGTTACTCATATTCAAGAGTTTGGAAAGTTATCTTTTGTTCATGTTTGTGTGGATACTTTCTCACATGTTATTTTTGCTACAGCACGTACTGGAGAAGCTTATAAGGATATTGCCCAACATCTTTTTGCCTCCTTTGCATATATGGGATTACCTCTTCATATTAAGACAGACAATGCTCCTGCTTATATTTCAAAAACCTTTAAACACCTGTGTCAGACACTTAACATAGTTCATTCTACAGGCATCCCCTATAACCCACAAGGACAAGCCATAGTGGAAAGAGCTCATCAGACCTTAAAATCTCAAATTAATAAATTAAAAGAGGGGGAACTACATTATAGCTCTCCTCATCAAATTCTTCAACATGCTCTATTTGTTATTAATCATTTAAATGTAAATGATTCTAAATTAACTCCAATGCAACGTCATTGGTCTGAGCAAACAGTAACTCAAAAACCTTTAGTTAAATGGAAAGATCTTCTTACTGGACAGTGGAAAGGACCTGATATTCTCTTAACATCGGGGAGAGGATATGCTTGTGTGTTTCCACAGGACGCTACTTCACCTTTGTGGATTCCAGATCGACTCATCAGACATTATGACTCACCCATATCGCAGATGGAGGTTCCTCCCCAAGCCATACCCAAGGATGCCATCGACCCAGGATGAAGAACTTGCCGAGGACATGACTAATCTTCACCTTCATTCCCCCCCCGACAGGCACGAGCAACATTGACATCAAAATTACCTTCCTGGGGTCAAATAAAACATCTGACCAGTCAGGCACAAAACTTGGTTGTTAGCCAAGGTGCCTCTGCCTCTCCTGAAAAGGTGTTTCTTGCTATGCTAGCACTCTTATCCTGTCAGGTATCACTGATTTCTGCTAATCAATCTTATTGGGCTTATTTTCCTGACCCTCCTCTTTTAAGAGTTACTGATTGGGGAAAACTTAATATTAAGGTGTTTACTGATAATCCTGATTTGTTAGGAGGGATTTCTGATTCCCTTATTCCTCATAAGATGTCCTATAATATTAATTTCAAGGGTTTAATAGAAGAGACTCCTATTTGCTTTGCTACTGATAATAAATTCATCCCTCAAGGATGTATGCCTATTAATTATAGACAATATTTTACTGATTGCCCTCCTGGCTTCCCAGACATGGATAATAAAAAGAGGAGCCTTTGGCTCCTCGAAATGGTTTCTTTAGGATATTATATAGTTAATGAAACCTATGTTAATAAGACATTACCTGAAGCCATTGATCCATGTGGATTAAAGAATAACAAAAAAGATTTTTATTGGAATAATATGATTGATCCTTGGGAAGAATTTCCTCATTGGTTTCAATGTGGATTTATACAAAGGGCACAAGTCTTTCAGCCTAAGTCTTCAGATGTTAAGATCTATGACTGGTCTGCTTCTGCCCCTCATTTTGATTATAAAAATTATTTTAAGACTAAATCTCAAAAATTTAATCATACTGAAGGAATGTATACAAGTTCTCCTATTCATAGATGGTTCTCACCTGGTTGGGTCACTCCCATATTTCAGAGTGAGCTCCCTAATGGAAAGGTTTCATACTTCCCAGATCTTTTTAGATTAATAGCAGCTACTAATATGGTTCTTTTAACCAGACCTGGTAAAACTCCAGAACCTTTCAATATTCGTGCTTGCATTAATGCTCCTCATGCTATTTTAGTAGGTAATAATAATACCTTGACAATTAATCGTAATAATAGTGTTTATTCTATTTCCTGTGATCAATGTATGTTAACTAATTGTATACATGCTAATCTTCCAAAAAAAAAAAAAACTATACTACTTTTATAATTATACATCAGCCTTCCTATGTAATGATTCCTGTCCTTCTTAATGATGATTGGTATGATGATAAAGGGTCACAAATTCTTAAAAAATTTAATGAATTAATTAGACCTAAGCGATTTGTTGCAACATTAATTTTAGGAATTACAGCATTAATAGGAATTATTACTTCTTTAGCTTTATCTACTACAGCTTTAGTTAAAGAAATTCATACTGCTCATCATGTTAATGATTTATCTCATAATGTTTCATTAGCATTAGCTATTCAAGAAAAAATAGATAAGAAATTGGAGGCCCAAATTAATGCCTTAGAGGAAGCTTTATTATATGTAGGAAACCAGATTCAAAATATAAAAACTCAAATGACAACCAAATGTCATGCTAATTTCAAATGGATCTGTGTTACTCCCTTAAAATATAATCAAACTAAATATGGATGGAATCAAGTACAAACTCATTTATTAGGGATCTGGAATAAAACTGAAATAGGCCCCAATATACAAGATTTACAACAACAAGTAAAATATATAAGTAAGGCTTATTTATCTACTGACTCTACAGCTGACTTTGCTGCAGATTTATACAAAAATGTACAAAAAACTATTTCCAATAGTACTTGGTGGTCATATATGATTAATATTGGTTTTGGATTTTTATTCATTGTTCTTGTTTGTCTCATTCTTCCAGTCCTCTTCAGACTTGTCTGGAAATCAATCAAAAGCATCTCCGTCCAAATCGAACACCTCAAATTAAAAAATAAAAAAGGGGGAAATGCTGCGCCCCTCCCCTGACTCAGGCAATGGCAAGGCCCTACTGAGGTGGATGGCGCAAGGCGTCCATCCTCTGGAGGAGCGCAGTATGTTTCTGGGAATGGGCTAATTTGTTTTTGTATTCCTTTAATAAGTATAGTTGTGACTTCTTATATGACCATTAAGTATGAAGGAAAAAACATGACTTTCCCAATTAATGCAACTACTTCTAAAGAATAGATCTGTTTGCTCTAAATGCAATGATTCAGCTGTGGAGTGTAAATTGTTAATGTCTAATGAAAAACTCCCTGTATTCCTGTCAAGGAAGTTTTTGAGAAATTAAATTAAAATCTAGAGAAGAAAAATTAATGTTAAGAAGACAGATTAGTGCTTAGTACTGGGCAACTTGTTCTTGTTCCTGTGCACAATGGTTTGTGCTCTTACTCTTGTTTGATTAAAATTAATAACAAGTCAACCACTTGCCATAACCATGGCACCGGTTCCAGTCAGTAAGTCAAGGAAGAATAGTCAAGGTATAGGCCAATAGTTTGGGACATTTGTAACTATTATTAAAAGTTAACTAAGCAGAAACAGCTCAAAGCAAAACACGAACTGAAAGTACAAATGTTTGCTTATGCATAAGCCAAGATACATTCTTCTATTCTGATTGTAGCTAGGTAATATTTTGTTTCTTTGAATAATGATTCCTGTTTTGTAACCACAAAGTACTGTGAGCCTGCCAAAATGAAAAGTATATATGATCAAGTTCACAAGTAAAGATGGGGATCAACACCTGCACTTTGGTGTCTGTGTTGTTTCTCCACCCCTCTTTCACCGACTCCTCACCATCCGTTCGTCTCCTGAGACCCCCTGTTGGAGCTGGTCTCCGACACAAGGTATAATGTCCTATGCCATTGTATATCAATTTATCTGAGACATCTGTGCAGAATGTAATTCAATGCTCAGTATCACAATCAAGGGCCCAATGCACTTCTGGGCTTCCAATCTTACTTGGATTTCTATTTTCATACACACAGTTCACCTCTATATTCTTATAAATTTCACAGGTTGCCAATGCCATTATTCATCCAGAAAATGATTCCTTATCCAAATTGAACCTGTTATTAACCCTAAACATACAGTGTTCCCTCAATCTTACTTTACAGAAGAGCAGGGACAGAGGTGGTCTTATAATACTGAAATGTAGGGATCCTCTACCTGCTGAGAACTTCAAAGGTCCATGCTGAAAGTATCCCTGGAGAATATGTAGGCAGCTATGAAGGACCTGAGAGACCACAAGTCATCTTCAATGGCAAACAACCTGGTCAGGATGTAGGGTTGTGTCTTAATCAGCTTCTCTCTTCTTAATGTGGAGAAGATGGACCAAATCAGGCCTGTATGGAGAGCTGTTCCCGGGTGCCAATGGTTGATATACCATTTTAACTTGTGAAATTGTCACATTAAGTAGGGGAAGCCTCCATCTCATGGGACCCTTGGAAGCAACTGTTAGGACAAAGTGGTTGCCAAGGCAGTGACCTCATTCAGATCCTGAAGGAAGTGACCTCACATCACTTCCTCGGTGATGGAAATTGGCATCCAGGAAGCCAGGCACACAGAGCCAGTCCCAGTCCCACTCCCAGTGGTGTCACTAGTTTTGAATTACCAAGGACAGAGTCAGCCTATCTTGGTACCTACAGATGTGAGAATGGCCATATGCCAGGAAAGCTCTGAAGAGGGGGCTTGTATGAGAAAACAGATAGTGGCTCACCACTGGCTTCTGACAAGTCTCAGTGAAGAAACCCTGCTTTGGTACTTTTCATTACCTATTGTTCTGTTGCTCTGAATGTCAGGAAGTTTTTTGCCTCAGGCCACCCCTTTGGGAAGCCTGAAGAAAAGAGTTTTCAAATGGAAATGAATGGGCATCATCTGTGGCTCCTTGCTTAATTGCTTTGGAAAGGGATGTGTCTGAATCAGCCTCTTGGCCCTGTGTGAGGCTATGGCTTAGATTCTTAGCACCTGATGGATCTAAAGAAGCATCCCACGTTTGCATCCAAACCCAAAAGAGCCAAAAGAGCAGTCATTGTGGATGAAGTCTCTCACCTTCTCTGTAAGGTTCCTGATGTCCATCTATGAGAATAGGGATCCTTTGGGTCAAATGAGTTCTTCAAAGCCCTGCAGAGACTAGATCATACGTTCATAGGTTTCTCATGACTCCAATTAAAATAAAGAATCTAAACCCCACATTCATTAGGCCTCAAAATGGAGAATCAGAGCTGTATTAAGGGAAGGCCTCTTTGATCACTCCTGGTTCACTAGAAGGGTTTCCCAGCCACATTGACTTTAGGCAAATGTGGGCAAGGGACCTTATTTTGGATACTGTCCTTGGCTGTGCCCCTCATGAAAAACTACAGCCTGAGATTATGATGAGTGTCGATATGAAAGAAGATGAGGGCCATGTGGAAGTGTTTTGGTTTTAATTGTGGTCATTTTTGTGGCTGTTGGAAAAGATGATGGGTCCACCTGGTCTTGAACACTGGTGTGATTCCCCTTAGAGACTGAGTTTTGGAATGGACCTCAAATAAGTATTGCCATGTATTGTGTTGGGATTTTAGGATGCCACACATGAGAGTTGCCCTTGGAAACTGAGATCTAGGCCCAGGGTGGCTTTCCACAGAGCACTGGGAATCTCAGGAAGAATATCACATAATTTTATTCTTAAAGAATTGGCAGCCATAGTTGCAAGTCAAAACACACATGGACCACACATTGTAGACCTCAAACGCCTGGCTTTATGTGACCTTTTTGCCTGTCTTTGGGAAGCCTTGCCTGTTAGAATTCTCCAGAATTTTCAATGAAATGAGCTTCCTCTCCATTTAATGGTTCCTGAATGAATTGAAACCCACAGTGCCTCCAACTTCATCCTTGAAAAATGTCTGATAATTACCATGAAATTTTTGAAATTCCCATGACCACTTTGCACTGTAGAATCTTTGGATGTTCTATTGATGATCACGAGTATACCAGACAGTGCCTGTTTGATTGGGTTTCAGGAAAATGGTGTAGAACAGAGATGGCAGTAATTTGGACCCTGCTGAGTAGTCGGCCTAGAGAAGTGGTGTGAAGGTGTGTGTTAAAACATTTGTGGTTGGGTGATGTGGATCTGCCATTGGCTTTCAAATGGTTTGTGACTGACATGGTGCAGCCCCCAGACCCTTGTATGTAAAGGTATGTTGTTATATGGAGAGGTTTCAGTGCAATGTTTAGAATCAGATTGCTATTGTGAAGGGGGCAAGCTATGTGGGATAGAAGCCTGGTTGGTGCATTCTCCCGCAGACCCTTACCCATCACATGTGACAGAACTCCCTCCAGTACTGTGTCCCAGTTGAACTCTTCGTATTTCATGAAGCAAATACCAAACTCCCAGTGCAGCTGCAAGAAACACAACAAAATTGGAGGATGAGCAAATGGCTTCCAAACTGGAAGACACTTAGCACTCAGTGACAACAGTTTACCTACAAAGAGAGAATTCAGCACTGCTGCCTCATGTCCTTTGGAAAATAAGAAACCATGTCCTCCAGGTCACATACATGCAGACCCAGCTTGATGGTCTCACTACAAAGGGAGCTAAAGCTCCTGACAACAACATATATTTCAAGTGCCCAACCTCAGAGGCAGTTTCTCAAAAAGTCTTTAGTCTAGCAGAGCTCCATGTTTGTGGAGTTTTACCCTCTCCCTTACATTTGGAAACTCCTCTACCACCTCCAAGGTTGTGAACTCCTGAGCATTTTCCATTCGTGATGTGTATTCACAGATTTTCTAACTCTTCTCCTCTAATTGTGTCTTACTTGGGGTGAAGGTAATGTCAAGGCATTGTTCTGGATGAGAGTGGGAAGATTTTTGGGTAGCACATATTTGCATACACATTGGATTCTTTCTCCAATTTTCCATTTGAAATACTGAATCCCTGACTGTAAGGGGTAGAAGGAATTCTCCTTCAAAGAATAGTCTGACACTTACAAGAAACAGCCCCCAGGGAGACATCCTGTCTGGGAGACATCCTGTAGTCATCTGTGTTCCTGAGACATCCTGTGGCCATCTGTCTTCCTGAAATATCCTGAGGTTATCTCACCTTGTGAAGACATCCAGGAACTGCTGATAAGAGAGCTTTCAAATCTCCAGCATATAAATTCCTCTGTGTGAACAATAAAAGTTTGCAGCTTAATCAGAACTTTTGTCTTGCTGTCATCTCTCGTGTCTCTTGTCCCTTCATTCCTCCCCACCTAGGTTTGCTACCCACTTTGATGTGTCCTGCAGGCCAGGACAACTGGCGCCCAACGACTGGGGCTCGAGCCTTTGACTGAGGGGGAACCCTGTCCTCCTGGAAGATTTGGACAAGTGGAGCTCGCGATTGCCTCAGCAGACACCACTGAGAGACAGATCCAGGAGGAGAGTGGGGATGACGCACAGTGAGTGACCCACCATGGGACAAGCAGTTTCGTCACATGATTTGTTTTTGTCAGGCCACAAGGAATCCTTAAATACATGGGGGGCACGTGTTAAGAAAAATGACTTAATATTTTTCTTTTCATACATCGAAGAATTTTTTCCATGGTTTCCCCTTGAAGGTACCATTGATGGTAAAAGATGGCTTAGAGTAGGAGACATTTTAAAAGATTATTATGAATCCTTTGGCCCAGAAAAAGTGCCTGTTCCTACCTTTTCTTTCTGGAAATAAATTAGTGAAATTCTTAAAAGTTCACCCTTTGACAATGGTACCTTAATACTTGTCAGGATTGGGGAAGAGACTATGCAAAAGACCTCTCGTCCCTTCTCGGCATGCCCATCAGTTAGTATAGACATAGACCCTTCTTAGTCTCCCCAGGACCCTGGGACCTTCCTGATCTTCCTCAAAATCCCACCCTAATGAATAAGGCTCCAATGGTTTCCAACCGCCTTTATGCAGTTTTAAATCCCGGAGAAACATTGACCCCTGGGGAGGAGGCTACCTTGGAGAAGGAAGCAGCTCGCCTCCATTCAGAAGACTCTCCACCTCTCAGGACCCTGCCACAGACTATAGGACTTACACATTCCCCTCCCTCCTATATCCCTCCTGCCTTTTGTGCTCTGGCCCTTCAGGGGCCAAATGTCCCCCCAGATATTTTTTCCCCACTTCCCTTGCCTAACCTGGCTCCCTTGAGAGAGTCTCTCCAACATGGACAGGAACAGATCCAATTTTTAAAAGAATAAAGATCCCTTGACTCTGAGCTCTCTTCATTAGCCTTAGGAATGGAGTCAACACAAGCTGGCCCACAGTGGTCTAATACAAAGGCGAAGCCGCTCCATCGGCCTGTGCTCGCCTTCCAGTCACCACCAGTCAGATAGATAAGCCTGCCCAGGCTGAGGTCAAAGACTTAGAAGAGGAAAAAGAGGAGAAAGCGGGGGAAATGGATCAAGGAGATCAGGACTTAGAGGATGAGGAGTTCACCCCTAGGCAGGAAGGAACCCAGAGTGTCTACAAAAAATTTAGCCTCCATTTTCTTGAAAAACTTAAAAAGGCTTGTGCTCACTATGGCCCCACTGTGCCCTATACGTTGGCTTTATTAGAAAGCTGCAGCACACAATTTCTTACTCCCAATGATTGGAAATTTTTAGACCTAGCTGCCCTCAGTGCCGGAGACTTCCTGCTATGGAATGCAGATTTCAAAGAGCCCTGTCAGAAACTACTCAAAAAAAATTAACAAAGGCCTCCTCTAAATCCTGGACTTATGTTAAGCTAGTGGGCAATGCAACTTTTGACACTAAAACTAAACCGGCACGTTTCCCTGCTGGACTTTTTGCGCAGATTTAGATGGCTGGCTTAGTTGCTTGGAGACGCCTCCCTGAAAGGGCCTCGGCTATCACTTCCCTGGCAAGAACTCGACAAGGGCCCGATGAGCCTTATAGCGACTTTGTTCCCCGGCTTTACCTAGCTGTGGAATGCTTGCTTGGACCAAGCGAAAGTGAAAGCACCTTTGTAAAACATCTTGCCTTTGAAAATGTCAACCCAGCATGTCAGGATGTTCTTCGACATCATAAGGATAAAGGGAAACTTTCTGACTTTATTAGAATCTGTGCAGGCGTGGGTGCAGCCCATGCGATGGGTCTCAAATTAGTGCCGCATTTACCAAGGCCTTTTACAATACTGGCTCAAGTACTTGCTTTACTTGTAAACAACCAGGCCATTTTGCATGCAGGTGTCCGACAGGCAAACAAAGAGTAAGAATAGTGTCTCCTCAAACTGGAGCTAAACCGACCCCAGCTACACTTTGTCCTTGATATGGTAAAGGTCATCACTGGGCCAGTGAGTGTAGATCAATGACAAATGCCCTCAGACAGCCTATTTCTTCCTACTTCTCAGGAAACTCCCTGGGGCAATGAGGTTTGTTCCCTCCCAAACTCCCAACCTACCTCAAAATCCTTCTCCACAATTGGCTCCCTCCAACTACCCACTCCAGGCAGTGCAGGATTGGACCTCTGTGCCACCACTGATACAATATTAGACTCAATGCAAGGGCCCCAGATAATACCAACTGGAATTATGGGTGCCCCTCCATCTCATACGTGTGCCCTTATTCTTGGAAGAGCCTCTACTACCTTACAAGGTGTTCAGGTCTTCCCTGGCATTAATGATAATGATTTCACTGGAGAAATAAAAATAATGGCCACAGTTATTAATAGAGTTGCGGCCATCCCAGGAGGAAAAAGTCTTGCACAATTAATACTTCTTCCCTTAGATTAAGGGGCATTTCCACCTCCCAAACCTACTGTGGGGGACTGCCTCCTTGGGCTCCTCTGAGGTATATTGGGTTCATCCCATTTCTCATATTAGACACACCCTTACCTTACTTATTGAAGGAAAGGAATACCAAGCAATTGTACTTACTGGAGCTGATGCGACAATTATTTCTCAAAAATACTGGCGATCAGGTTGGCCCCTCACCCCATCCTTGACTGACCTTAAAGGGATAGGAAAGTCAAAAAATCCTCTGGTCAGCTCTACTGCTCTTAGCTGGACTGATAAAGAGGGTAATAAGGGAACTGTCACTTCTTTCGTTGTTCCTGACCTCCCTGTTTACCTATGGGCTGGAGATATTTTGAGTCAAATAGAAGTTATTCTTGCCAGTCCCAATTCCATGGTGACTCATCAAATGCTCCATATGAATTTTGTCCCTGGTACAGGCCTTGGGAGGCTGAGACAAGGACTGGTGGAGCCTATACAACCAATAAAAAAAAATACATATGGACTTGGATATTTGGATTTTTAGTGACGGTTCCTGACCCTCCTGTTCCCATGGAGATAAAATTATTTGGGAGACTCAGACTCTTGTGTGGGTGGATCAGTGGCCCCTTACCCAAGAAAATTTGGAGGCTGCCTCCATGTTAGTGAAGGAACAGCTGGCAGCCCGCCATGTAGAGCCCTCAACCTCACCATCGTACACTCCTATTTTTGTTATCAAGAAAAAATCAGGCAAGTGGCGCCTTTTACAAGATTTGTGTGCCATTAATAAAGTTATACTCCCGATGGGAGCACTACAGCCAGACATTCCCACACCAGTGGCTATTTCCAAAAACTATTGTAAAATGGTTATGGACTTAAAAGATTGCTTTTTTACCATTCCTTTGTATCCTGTGGATAGACCCTATTTTGGCTTTAGTCTTTCTTGCATTAATATTCAGGGCCCTATGCAGAGACTTCAATGGAAGGTTCTTCCCCAAGGTATGGCCAACATCCCTACTCTTTGCCAAAAATACGTTGCTCAAGAAGTAGACCCTGTGAGAGAGCGAGGGCCACAAATTTATATTTTACATTATATGGATGATTTGTTAATTGCTGCACCTAATACCCATGATCTTAATAATTGTTACTTGGACTTTTACAAAATCCTCACTACCTTGGGACTACAGATAGCTCCTAATAAGGTTCAAACACAGGACTCTTATAAAAGTTTGGGCCTTAAAATTCTACAGAAATCAGATCCAAATTTCTAAAATACAACTACGTGTGGACCATCTTCACACCCTTAAAGATTTTCAGAAATTACTGAGGCATATTCAATGGCTAATAACATATTTAAAATTATGCACTTGTGTACTTTTGACCCTTAATGATATTTTGAGAGGTAATTCCCACCCCTCCTCCCCTCAAAATCTTACTCCCAAGGCATAACAGGCATTAAACCAAGTCACAGAAGCCATTGCCCAACAATTTGTTACGCAAATTTCTTATAACCTTCCTCTGGTTCTGGTTATTTTACACACTCCTCATACACCCACAGGAATATTTTGGCAGCGAGATCCACATTTTAATAATAAAGACTGCCCCTTGTTTTGGGTCCATTTACCCACCACATCCTCGAAGGTTATTACTGTTTATCTTGCTCAGGTAGCTTCTATTATTTTTAAAGGTCATTTGATTTCTCTACAACATTTTGGCAAAGACCCTGATAATATTTTTATTCCATATACTAAGGACCAAACCCAATTTTTACTAGAGACAAGGGATGAATGAGGTATTTCCCTATCAGGCTTTTGGGAACAATTGATCACCACCTCCCCAATGACCCCCCTTTACATTTTGTCCAGTTACATCCATTTACTTTTCCTGAAATTACTCAAAATGCTCCCATTCCTCAAGCCCTTACTGTCTTTACAGATGGTTCCTGTAATGGCCGAGCGGTCTTTGTTGTCAATAACCAGCCTACCACCTTTGATACTGTCTATCAGTCACCACAGTTTGTGGAATTGTTTGACATAACACAAGTTTTTATAACATTTTTTATAATCCTGTTAATATTTATAAAGACAGTGGCTACATTGCTCATTCTGTGCACCTGCTGGTGATTTCACCCCCCATTAAGGCTTCTAACAATGCGGCCTTTCTGTTTCACCAGCTTCAGCAGCTAATTCAGGTCAGACAACACCCATTTTTCTTAGGACACATAAGGGCACACTCTGATCTTTCCAGCCCTCTAATTCAAGGTAATGCCCAAGCTGATGCAGCAACTCGTTCCATCTTTCCAATTTTTGTTGGCTCCATTCAAAAGGCCACGGAGTTACACAATCTACACCATTTAAATTTCCAGAGCCTTTGATTACTTTGTAAAATTACCAGGCAACAGGCACGAGAAATAGTAAAAGCATGCCCTAGTTGCGCTGCCTCCCTCCCCATTCAACACTTGGGAGTTAACCCCCGAGGATTACTGCCCGATCAGTTTTGGCAAATGGATGTTACTCATTTTCTTGAATTTGTAATAGCCAAATATATATACACATTTCTGTAGATACCTTCAGCGGCTTTATTTTTGCATCACCACATTCTGGAGAGGCTACCAAAAATGTCCTTTCTCATCTTGTTTCAGCCTTTTCTGTTATGGGTAAACCAATACATATTAAAACAGATATTTATCCTACATATACCATTGCCAAGTTTAAACAGTTTTGTGCTACCTTGCAAATTTGTCATACTCCTGGAATTCCATACAACCCTCAGGGCCAAGGCATTGTGGAACTTGCCCACCTTACCTTAAAAACTTGGCTAACCCTCCTTAAGGCTTCCTCCCTTGTATTTACCACACCCAGGCATCGCCTTAACAATGCATTATTTGCCCTTATTTTTCTTACCCTAGACAATGAAGGCCATTTGGCAGCAGACAGACACTGCCATCCCTCGTCCAATTCTGTTCGCCCACCTGTTATGTGACACAATCCCCTTACAAATAAATAAAAAGGCCCAGATCCTGTCCTCATCTGGGGAGGAGGCTCAGCTTATGTTTTGGACCAAGATCAAACAGCCCCAAGATGGTTACCAGAACTCCTGGTTAAACAGGTTAATGACTTACCTCAAAACAGGGACAGAGGGACTCCTCATGAGGATAAAATTTCTTCTTTTTCAGATGCAGCCAACAATCTGCCAGCCTTGGAATAACAGTTCCTGTGGGCACAGGTACACTGGCTTAGGCACGTCTATTCACTCTTACCATCGCCTGTCTCAACAAATTATAAACTCTATCAGTAACAACTGATAAAAACTCTATCATGAACCATTAAAGATTTGCAGGACCAAATAGACTCCCTGGCAGAAGTGTTCCTTCAAAAAAGACGAGGCTTAAATTTGCTGACAGCTAACCAGGGAGGTATTTGCTTGGCCTTAGGGGAATGATGCTGCATTTATGCCAATAATTCTGGCATAGTATGCACTAAAATTAAGCAGCTTCAAGAAGATCTAGAAAAGAGACGAAGGGAAATATTTGAAAATCCCCTCTGGACTGGGCTTAATGGATTTCTGCCCTATCTTCTTCCCCTATTAGGCCCTTTGTTGGGTTTACTTTTAATGGTGTCCCTAGGACCCTGCATTATAAACAGGCTGTTACAATTTATTAAAGAACAGATTAATATTTTGGCCTCTAAGCCCCTACAGGTCCACTATCATCGCCTGGATATGGAAGACCGTGCTGCCAACATTTAAAAGGATGTTCTACCCTCCTCACAAGCTTATTTCTTAAGGTTCCATGCCCACAGATCTCGCTTTCTTATATAAAACTCTAAGTAACAGCTCTGACCAACCATCTTCTGCCCTTGCCATAAGGGTTCGTCCTCCATGGGCCCCTCTGTTTGGGGGAGGACACACCCATGGAGTGAGGACGTTAGGCCATAATAACAGAGGGTGCAGGAAGGACTGCAGGAGGATGGATCCATGGTTCCCAAAACCCAAGTCTTCTGAGTGACACGCTCTGGTGCATGGCAGTTGGCATGCTTCCCCCTCAAAGCCGTCTCCTTAAAAAACATGCCTAGGCCACCACGAAATCTCCTAGTAAACATGCTCGATCAGATCAGGAGATATTCTAAGGCCTGTTAGAGAAACAGAGCCTCTATAACCCCCTAAAACATTGGCCTGTAAGGTATGGTCAAATATTTAATATAAGAAAGGGGGAAGATGTCAGGGGCTAGAAGGAAGTTCTCCTTCAAAGAATAGCCTGACACTTACAAGAAATAGACCCCTGCGAGATTTCCTGCCTGGGAGACATCCCGCAGCCATCTATCACCCTGAGACATCCTGCGGCTATCCGTCTTCCTAAAATATCCTGAGGTTATCTCACCCTGTGAAGATATCCAGCAACTGCCGATAAGAGAGCTTTCTCATCCGCAGCATATAAATACACTGTGAGAACTATAAAAGTTTTCAGCATGATCAGAACTGTTGTCTTGCTGTCTTCTCTCATCACTCTTGTCCCTTCATTCCTCCCCAACAAGGTTCAACGCCCACGTTGAAGTGTCCAGCCGGCCCGGACACCTGACACTAAACCATAACCTACTAGACTCTGACTACTAATCCTAATATGATGGAGAAAAATAATCCAAACAGAATGGAAATACAAGCAGTACAGAGGAGGCATGGTGTATAGTTGGACTTGCCTTTTGAATGATATAGGGTAGGTGTTATAAATCTAGCTAATTTTTAACTGAAATAGTTCTCCACATGTTTTTAAAGTTAACAAATATGTGAATACCTGTCTCCCTTTCTCTGTAGCCAATTAAGCACATGTATTTTTATATGCACATATAGAATCTTACCTGGTATCACACGTATATTCTTCTGAGGTGTCTGACTTGGCAAATACAAATTGTGAGAAGAGATCACTCCTCCTAAACTCTGTTGGAACTGAAAATTCAACCTATGGGTGAGCCTCCTAGTAGAACAACATTATACATAAATCGATGTTCGGTAAAATAAATATTTTTGCATCTGTGGCTGATGTACATTTCATGAAGAATTTCGATTAGCATATATATTGCTACATTTTATTGTCTGTGTGTGTTTTTTAATATATATATATATATATATATATATATATATATATATACTCTCCAAATTTTTCCAAATATAAAATATATGTGTCTTATATACACTACCTAAATTCATTCATGTTCATAAATATATGTGTCTTATATACACTACCTAAATTCATTCATGTTCATGTATGTGGATTTATAATCAACATTTCACAAGATTATTCTCAGAAATATTCATCCACCTGAAATACATATTTGTTTCCTATTACTGAAAACTAACTTCAGTGAATGGTGCATACAATCCTAATATTTCTACATTAACTGACCCTGTTTAACATCAATGCAAGTAGATTCCTATGGGACATGATGTGTATTTTGAAGTTCATTTTATTCAACACTGGTACAATAGAATTTCTATAGTTTACGAACATCATAGGACATATATTTCATCCATAAGTTCACAAATTTATAGGCATTTGATTCACTTTCAGTCATTTACTGATTCAGAACACATGTATTCCTCCAGGTTTCTTGACTGGTCTTTTCATGAGACTTCATTTCAAACACATTATTTTTGATTTCCATAATCATTTTGAAGCAAAACTCACACACTCTTCATGATAAAACATAACCCTAATATTACCATTAGATGTATTACTGGTTGGAATGAATAATTGTATATCAATATAAGATTTTCTGTATATATTCAGATATCAATTCAATCCTTTATTTAAAGTTGGAACCAATTATATTATTTATTCACAGTATGGTCTATTCATGCATTATCTCTACATTCATAGACACAGGGTACATCTATTTGTAACCCCAATACTAATTTACTCGTCTTCAAAATGTTGCTCCCAGAAATGGTGGAAGAAATACTCATGTCACCTGATCTACGTATGCATTTATCACAGTAATATTCTGGACACAAAAAGCAGAGGTCACACTTATGATTGTACCAAAGCCTAAATGGAAAGTGAGCATGGATTACTAAAAACATTCATGTCCAGGTTGCCTAATGCTCTCAAATGTCAATCATATTTATGACAACATATTTGTTTCTTCCTAAGACTATATATTCAACCTCAGCCCTGTTGCAAATGTCTAATCCTATCACTCACTTTATACTTTCCCTGATTTCCTAATGTCTCTATTGATGTCTGCTTTCCTAAATATTTTCACCAGTTCACAATTTTGACTAACACTTCACATGTGCTGACATTTACATTCACTGTCTATGTGATACCCTATTGCTAAAGAACTTTTGTTACAATTCCTGTACTCACTCTTCTTCTGAAACCTACAGAATATCTTCCTAATCCTACCGACTATCCCAGTTTGAGTGGATACTCACTTCTACATTCAATCATCCAAGGTACAAGGTCCTATGCCATTGATTATTGATTTATCTGAAACATCTATGCAGAACATGTATCAAAGCTAAGTATCCCAATCAAGAGCGCAATGCCCTAGTGGGATTCCAATCTTACCTAGATTTCTGTTTTCATACTTATATTTCACCTATATATTCTTATAAATATCACAGGTTCCCAATACCATTATTCATCAAGCAGAATGATTCCTAACCCAAATCAAACCTGTTATTAAGCGAAACGATACACTGTTCCCTCAATCTAACTTTACAGAAGAGCAGGGACAGTGTTGGTCCTAAAATAGAGGAATGTAGTGAATCTTCCACCTGTTGAAAAACTCAAAGTTTCATGCAGAAGTGATCCCTGGAGAAGATATAGGCACCACTGAAGGACCTGAGAGAGCAAAAGTCAACTTCCATGGCAAACAACCTGGTCAGGATGAAAGGTTGTTACTGAATCAGCCTCTCTGTTCTTTTTTTTATTATTGGTTGTTCAAAACCTTACAAATCTTTTGACATAACATATTCATACATTAGCATACATTAGCTTCAAGTGATTTATGAACTCCCATTTTTACCCCAGATACAGATTGAAGAATCACTTCGGTTACACATCCACATTTTTACATAATTCCATACTAGTAATTGTTGTATTCTGCTACCGTTCCTATCCTCTACTATCCCCCCTCCCCTCCCCTCGGATCTTCTCTGTCCACCCCATCTACTGTAATTCATTTCTCACCTTGTTTATTTTCCCATTCCATTCACAACCTCTAATATGTAATTTAGTATAACAATGAGGGTCTCCCTCCATTTCCATGCAATTCCCCTTTTCTCTCTCTTTCCCTCCCACCTCATGTCTCTGTTTAATGTTAATCTTTTCTTCCTGCTCTTCCTCCCTGCTCTATTCTTAGTTGCTCTCATTATATCAAAGAAGACATTTGGTATTTGTTTTTTAGGGATTGGCCAGCTTCACTAAGCATAATCTGCTCTAGTGCCACCCATTAGAATATGGACTCAAACAGTCCTGTTTGGAGAGCTGGTCCCGGGTGCCTATGGTTGATATACATTCTAACTTGTGAAAGTGTCACAGGACGTAGGGGCAGCCTCCATCTCATGGGACCCTTGGAAGCAACTGTTAGGACAAAGTTGTTGCTAAGGCAGTGATCTCATTCAGTTCCTGAAGGAAGTGACCTCACCTCACTTCCTTGGTGATGGAACTCTAAGAACTTGGGATGCAGGAAGACAGGCACCCAGAGCCTGTCCCAGTCCCAGTCCCAGTGGTCTCACTTGTTTGGATATACCAAGGACAGAGTCAGTCTTTCTTGGTACCTACTGATATGAGAATGGCCAAAAGCCAGAAAAGCTATAAAGAGGGGCCTTTCCTGAGAAAGCAGATAGTGGTTCACCAGTGGCTCCTGACATCTTCACAGAGTTGTTTAAAGAGACCAGATCTGAGACAGGACAGGCCATTTCGGGGGAACATACTATAACCCACCAGTCAGAGGACACTCTGGATAGTCACAGACCTACTTTGGGGAAGGAGGTGCCTCTGTGGGTGTCGCTGTGTGTTTATGGATTTGCCTCATGTTCTGAGAATAGATAGAAAAGGCGGTTTGTTTGGTTTTGAGTGAACTGTTTCTAGTAAGTCATTTGACAACGCGAGTGTTTCTATGTCTGTGTATCCCACTGTGTCCATGGTTATAGACATTAGAAAAGATAATGCATCAATTGATGTGTCCTGTCTAGTAGAAAGCTTCCCATCATTTATTCTGCCAAATTGATGAATGGATTTTGGCTTGCCTTATCGATGGGCAACACGCGCTATCTTCCAAAGTTCGTGCGTTCTTCCTGAATTCTGGCCACTCTACAGAATAGGCTCATGGTTTTGTGTCCAATATATGTACCATTTCCAAACCCTGTTACATGGCCATGTACTGGATAGCTGAAGGGAATGGCGAGCATCTCAGAAAACTCAGATATCAGTGTGACCAATAAAGTCTCAGTGGAGAAACCCTGCTTTGCTTACCTATTGTTCTGTTGCCCTGAATGTCAGGAAGGTCTTTGTTTCAGGCCACCCCTTTGTGAAGCCTGAAGAAAACAGGTTTCAAATGGAAATGAATGGGCATCACCTGTGGCTCTTTGCTTAATTGCTTTGAAAAGGGATGTGTCTGAATCAGCCTCTTGGCCCTGTTTGAGGCAATGGCTTAGATTCTCACCACCTGATGTATCTTAAGAATGATCCCATGTGTGCATTCAAAACCAAAATGGCCAAAAGAGCAGTCATTGTGGATGAAGTCTCTCCCCTTCCTCTTTTAGGTTCCTGACCTCCATCAAGTGAGAATAGGGATCCTTTGGGTCAAATGATTTCTTCAAAGCCCTGCAGAAGCTAGCCGATATGTGCTTGGGTTTTATAATGACTCCAATTCACATAAAAAAATAAACCCCACAGTCAGTAGGCCTCAAATTGGAGAAGCAGAGAAGTATTAACAGCAGGCCTATTTGATCACTCCTAGTTCACAGGAAGTGTGTCCAGGCAACCCTGATTTTAGGCCATTAAGGGGCAAGGGAGATTATTTTGGAGACTGTCTTGTGTTTCGCCCCTCATGGAAACATCCAGCCAGAGGTTATGATGAGTGTCTATATGAAAGATCATGAGGGCCATGTGGGAGTGTTTTGGTTTTAATTGTGGCCATTTGTTTGGTGTTTGGAAGAGATGACTGGGTCCACCTTTACATGAACTCTGGTGTGATTCCCCTTAGAGACTGAGTTCTGGAACTGAACTCAGAGAATTATTGCCATGAATTGCGTTGGGATTTTCGGAGGCCATGCATGAGAGTCCCCCTTGAAAACTGAGATCTATGTGCAGGGTGGCTTTCAACAGAGCACTGGGAATCACAGCCAAGATATCACGTGATTTTATTCTGAAAGACTTGTCAGCCATATTTGAGAGTCGAAACACACATGGACCTCATTGTAGACCTCAATGGGACTGGCTTCATGTGACCATTTGGCCACTTTTTGAGAAGCCTTGCCTGTGAGAATTCTCCAAAGCTTTCATTGAAATGTGCTTCCTCTACATTTAATGGTTCTGGAGTGAATTTTAACCCACAGTGCCTCCAACATCATCATTGAAAAATGGCTACAAAAATACCATAAAATTTTTGAATTTCCCATGACCAGGTGGCAATGGAGGACCTTTGGATGTCCTGTTGCTGATCATGAGTATACCAGACAGTGCTTTGATTGACTCGGTTTCATGAAAATCGTGTAGAACAGAGATGCCAATAAGTTGGAGCCTGCTGAGTAGTGGGCCTAGAGCCGTGGTGGTCAGGTGTATGATAAAACATCTGTGGTGGGGCCTGTGGATCTTCCATTGGCTTCCAAATGGCTTGTGACTGACATGGTGCAGCAAGCAGTCCCTTCTATATAAAGGCATCTTGTAATACTGAGAGATTTCAGGGCAATGTTCAGAATTAAGTTGCTATGGTCAATGGGGCAATATATGTGGGCTAGAAGTATGTTTGGTGCATTCTCCTGCAGAAACTGACCCACCACATGTGACAGAACTCCCTCCAGCACTGTGACCCACTAGAACTCCTTGTATTTTTGAATCAAATAGCAAACTCCCAGTGTAGCAGCAAGAAACACCATGAAATTTGGAGGATGACCAAATGGCTTCACAGTCCACATGGGGAGACACTTAGTCCCCAGTGGTCACAGTTTACCTACAAAGAGCAAATTCAGCACTGCTGCCTCATCTTCACTGGAAAATAAGAAACCATGTCCTCCAGGTCACATAGATGTAGACCCAGCTTTGATGGTCTCACTACAAATGAAGCTAAAGCTCCAGAAAACAACATATTTTTCAGGTGCCCAACCTCAGAGGCAGTTCTTCAAGAAGTCTTTAGGCCAGCAGAGCTCCATGTTTGTGGAGTGTTCACCCTATCCCTTACTTTTGGGAACTCCTCTACCACCTCCAGTGTTGTGAACTACTGAGCATATTCCATTCCAGATATGTATTCACAGATTTTCTAACACTTCTCCTCTAATTGTGTCTTACTTGGGGCAAAAGTAATGTCAAGCCATAGTTCTTGATGAGAGTGGGAACATTTTTGTGTAGCACATATTTACATACACATTGGATTCATTTTCCAATTTTCCATTTGAAATACTGAATCCCTGACACTAACCCCTACCCTACTAGACTCTGACTACTAATCGTAATATCATGGAAAATAATAACCCAATCAGAATAGAAATACAAGCAGTTAAGAGGAGGCATGTTTGGTATTCTTGGACTTGCCTTTTGCATTATATAGGGTAGGAGTTATAAATCTAGTCAATTTTTTTGTTGAAATAGTTCTCCATGTGTTTTTAAAGTTAACAAACATGTGAATTTATGTCTCCCTTTCTCTGTAGCCTAGTCAGCAAATGTATTTTTATATGCATATATAGAATCCTACCTAGTATTACACGTACATTTTTGTGAGGTGGCTGACTTGGCAGATACAAATTGTGAGAAGATATCACTCCTCCTAAATGCTGTTGAAACTGAAAATTCAACCTATGGCTGAGCCTCCTATTTGAACAACATTATACATAAATCCATGTTCAGTAAAATTAATATTTTTGGATCTCTGGATGATATGTATTTCACGATAAATTTCCGTTGGCATACATAATGCTACATTGTAATGTCTCTCTGTGTATATATATATATATATATATATATATATATATATACTCTCAAGATTTTTCAAAATATGAAATATATGTGCCTTATTGTGCACTCCCCAAATTCATTCATATCATGAATGTGGATTTATAATCAACTTTTCAAAAGATAATTCTCAGAAATATTCATCAACCTGAATTACATATTGGTTGCCTAGTACTGAAATCTATCTTCAGTAAATGGTGCACACAAAACATAATATTTCGACATTGCAAGTTGGCCGCGAATAGAGTGCATCACACCCAGTGTACCACGCCACATTGCAGGTGAATAACGAGTTAAAATGACAAAAGACTATCTTGTTAGGATCTTATAGAAAAATGGGTGTGCACCGAAACCTAAAAGAATGATTTCCACCAACGAGGTCCGGTAATTGAGTCTCAAACGTGAGCTGAATATGCAACCGGAGATCCGGGCTTACTGATCCGTGCGGCCCGCCCCGTGGCTACAGACGTCGGGGCACCACCGAGAAGCGACTAGCATCCAGGGAGAAACGTTGCTGCAGATTCTGTGGAATCCTGCCGGCTGACCCCCCACTGAGCCCCAGGCGGAGTTCGGGATCTCAGTCAGGG
The DNA here is from genome assembly GCF_048772815.1 of Callospermophilus lateralis. Lineage (NCBI taxonomy): Eukaryota > Metazoa > Chordata > Mammalia > Rodentia > Sciuridae > Callospermophilus > Callospermophilus lateralis. Next base: position 238,359 of record NW_027515125.1, read on the forward strand.
AAGGAAGCGCTACAGTTCTATCCCCCACAACGGAAACTCCACCAAGGAAACCAACGGCAACCATCTTGGAGAGCTGAAGTAACCACCGCCACTCTCCGACAGATTGCAACAATAAAACAGTTGTGTGTTTTCCACTCATCTCCCATACAGTAGGATATTTGCATAAAATCTTTCCTAAGCTTTCCAGGGGAGGGATTATCAGAGAGAGCCTGAATAAAGATGGGGGGGAAACTAGAGGCACCTGACCTTCTACTCCCCCTCCCATCAGTGGTGAAAACAAAATCTGTCTAGCCAGCGATGGGGAAGGGGCAAACGGAAAAAAAAAAAAAAAACAATAGAGTGCTGGGGTTCCCAATAGACACAATCCACACCCAAGAAACGGCAGGCCAGAGTACAGTTTGAGCTGCCGAGGGCATTACTCAGGGGAAAACTGGTGTAGCAAGAGAAACCAGGACTAGCAGGAGAAACCAGGGGACTAGAGGCCAGGCCCGCGTGACTGGGCGCCTGGAGAACGCTCGCCCGCCGGCAACAGCCGGCCCGCTGCAGGTGCGACTGGACGGCTGGAGACCGCCTGCCCACCAGCGACCAATCACCTGCCATATTCCTGCCCTAATGGGTGGCTAGAGATCGCACAACCGCCGGTGACAGCCCACCCGCTGACTGCGTGACTGGACAGCTTGTGACCGCCTGCACACCCGCGACCAGGAGCTGAAAACAAACAGAGACAGTACAGTCCCACACCCCCATGCGAACACCCGGGCAAAGAGCCTGGGGCCCACCATAGCAGAGAGGTGACATCACTGGAGCTCGGCCGTCGGAATTCCTTCCCAGTGGAATCCACTCTAGCATGCACAGTCTACCAACACAAAGGAGCTACAATAGAGATATATAAAACCAAAACAAATATATAGAAGAGAGCAGAAACACAGCAATCAAACAGAGCTGGAAAGTAATGTGAACTTCATGAAAAAACAAGGGAAAAAGGTGTACAAATAATGCCAGACAACTTAATTCTACAGGAGGACCTAGAATCATCAGAAACAGGGATAGGGAAAAAACTCAATGCATCCCTAACTCAGATGGAAAGAAATATTAAAGAAGACATGAGGCAGCAAGTCCAAGCAATAAAAGAATATTTTGAAAATGAATTAAACAAACAAATTCAAATGGCAAAGAAGGAGCTTTACCAAAAGACAGAGTTCTTAAAAAAATCAAACAGTAATCCTAGGAATGCAGAAAAATATAAACCACATTAAAAACTCAAACGAGAATATTGTAAATAGACTAGATTAAGTAGAAGTCAGAAGATCAGATAATGAAGACAAAGTTTATCAACTTGAAAAGAATATAGTGAACACAGAAAAGATGCTTATATCCCATGAGCAATCTATTTAAGAGATATGGGATGTCATAAAAAAACAAATTTGAGAGTCATCAGGATAGAAGAAGGCATAGAGATTCAAACCAAAGGAATGGACAACATATTAAATGAAATAATTCTAGAAAACTTCCCAGAGATAAAAGATGGAATGGATTGCCAAATCCTTGAAGCCTACATGACCTCAAACATTCAAAACCATAATAGACCAACTCCAAGACATAGAATTATCAAGATAGCTAACATACAGAACAAGGAGAGAATATTAAAAGCTAAAAGAGAAATGAGGCAGATTACATTCTGGGGTAAACCAATTAGGTTAACGACTGAATTTTCATCACAAACTTTGAAAGCGAGTAGATCCTGGAACAATGTATTTCAAACGCTGAAAAATAATGAATTCCAACCAAGAGTACTGTATCCATCAAAATTAAGTTTGGGATTTGACAATGAAATTAGTGTCTTTCACGATAAACAAAAGCTAAAAGAATTTTCAGAAAGAACACCAGCACTGCAAAGCATTTGAGCAAAATACTAGAAGAAGAGGAATTGATAAATAGTGCCCCAAACTAACAGCAGGAGGTATCTCAGTAAAGGGGGAGAAAAATAACCAAAAAGTAAAAACTAGCCAAACTAAAAATAAATAAATAAATAAACATGAATGAAAGTAAAAATCATATTTCAATTGTAACCTTAAATGTTAATGGCATAAACTCACCAATCAAGAGACATAGGTTAGTAACCTGAATCAAAAAAACAAATCCTACAGTCTGCTGCCTTCAGGAGACTCATATGATAGGTAAAGACATACACAGGCTGAAAGTAAAAGGTTGGGATAAATCATACCACTCACATGGCCCTCGGAAGCAAGCAGGAGTAGCCATACTCATATCAAATAAAATCAATTTCAAACCTACGTTAATAAAAAGGGATAACGAAGGACACTATGTACTGTTAAAAGGAACCATCCACCAACAAGACATAACAATTATCAATTTGTATGCACCAAACAATTGAGCTGCAACGCTCATGAAACAAACTCTCCTCAAGTTCAAGAGTCAAATAGACTACAACACAATAACTACGGGTGACTTCAACACACTGATCTCGCCATTAGAAAGATCCTCTAGACAAAAACTGAATAAAGAAACTATGGAATTCAACAGCACAATAAATAACCTAGGCTTAACCAACATATATAGAATATATCAACCATCCTCAAGTGGATACACGTTCTTCTCAGCAACACAAGGATCCTACTCAAAGATAGTTCATATATTATGCCATAGGGCAACCCTTAGTAAATATAAAGGCTTGGAGATAATACCATGCACCATATCTGATCATATTGGAATGAAACTGGAAATAAATGATAAAAGAAGGAAGGAAAAATCCTACATCATATGGAAAAATGAACAATATTCTACTGAATGATCAATGGGTTACAGAAGACATAGAGGAGGATATAAAAAATTCTTATAGACAAATGACAATACAGACACAACATACTGGAATCTATGGGACACAATGAAAGCAGTTTTAAGAGGGAAATTCATTTCTTGGAGTTCTTTCCTCAAAAAAATAAAATAAAATAAAATAAATGAACTCACACTACACTTCAAAAACCTAGAAAAAGAAAAGAAAAACAACAGCAAATGTAGTAGAAGACAAGAAATAATTAAAATTAGAGCAGAAATCAACGAAATTGAAACAAAAAAAAACATTGAAAAAATTGATAAAACTAAAGGTTGGTTCTTTGAAAACATAAATAAGATCAACAGGCCCTTAGCCATGCTAACAAAGAGAAGAAGAATGAGAACTCAAATTACTAACATACGGCATGAAAAAGGCATTATCATAACAGACACTACAGAAATACAGAAGATAATTAGAAAGTATTTTGAAACCCTATATTCAAATGAAATAGAAGATAGTGAAGATATCAATAAATTTCTTAAGTCATACGATGTGCCAAGATTGAGTCAGGAAGACACACACAATTTAAACAGACCAATAAAAAAGGAAGAAATACAAGAAGCCATCAAAAGACTACGAACCAAAAAAAGCCCTGGAGCGGATGGGTATAGAGCGGAGCTCTACAAAACCTTAAAAGAAGAATTAATACCAATACTTTTCAAGCTATTTCAAGAAATAGAAAATGAAGGTGCTCTTTCAAATTCATTCTATGAGGCCAAAATCACCCTGATCCCGAAACCAGACAAAAACACTTCAAAGAAACAAAACTACAGACCAATATCTCTAATAAACTAGGATGCAAAAATTCTCAATAAAATCCTGGTGAATGTAATACAAAAGCATATCAAAAAATTGTGCACCATGATCAAGTAGGATTCATCCCAGGGATGCAAGGCTAGTTCAATATACGGAAATCCATAAATGCTATTCACCACATCAATAGACTTAAAGACAAGAACCATATGATCACCTTGATAGATGCAGAAAAAACATTCGACAAAGTTCAGCCTCCCTTTATGTTCAAAACACTAGAAAAACTAGGGATAACAGGAACTTACCTCAACATTGTAAAAGCTATATATGCTAAACCTCAGGCTAGCATCATCGTAAATGGAGAAAAACTGAAGGCATTCCCTCTAAAATCTGGAACAAGACAGGGATGCCCTCTATCACCACTTCTATTCGATTTAGTTCTTGAAATACTAGCCAGAGCAATTAGACAGACAAAAGAAATTAAAGACATGAAAATAGGAAAAGAAGAACTTAAATTATCGCTATTTTCAGATGACATGATAATATATTTAACAGACTCAAAAGGGTCTACAAACAACTGCTAGAGTTAATAAATGAATTCAGCAAAGTGGCAAGATATAAAGTCAACACGCATTAATCAAAGGCATTCCTGTATATCAGCAGAAAAACTTCTGAAATTGAAATGAGGAAAACCACTCCATTCACTATATCCACAAAGAATATAAGATACTTGGGAATCATCCTAACGAAAGAGGTGAAAGATTTATATAATGAAAACTACAGAACCCTAAAGAGAGAGATAGAAAAAGATCTTAGAAGATGGAAAAATGTACTTTGTTCATGGATAGGCAGAACTAACATCATCAAAATGTTGATATTACCCAAAGTTCTCTACAGGTTTAAATCGGTGCCAATAAAAATCCCAACGGCATTTATTGTAGAAATGATAAAGCAATCATGAAATTCATATGGAAAAACAAAAGACCCTGAATACCAAAAGCAATTCTAAGCAGGAAGTGTGAATCTGGAGGTATAGCGATACAGGAGTTCAAACTGTACTACAAAGCAATAGTAATAAAAACATCGTGGTACTGGTACCAAAACAGGCAGCTGGACCAATGGTATAGAATAGAGGACACAGAAACCAATCCACAAAATTACAACTTTCTTATATTTGATAAAGGGGCTAAAAACATGCAATGGAGGAAAGATAGCATCTTCAACAAATGGTGCTGGGAAAATTGGAAATCCATATGCAACAAAATGAAACTGAATCCCTTTCTCTCACCATGCAAAAAGTTAACTCAAAATGGATCCAGGAGCTAGATATCAAATCAGAGACACTGCGTCTAATTGAAGAAAAAGTTGGCTACGATCTACATACTGTGGGGTCGGGCTCCACATTCTTTAATAGGATGCCCATAGCCAAAGAGTTAATAACAAGAATAAACAAATGGGACTCACTTAAACTAATTTTTTTTTTCTCAGCAAGAGAAACAATAAGAGAGGTAAATAGAGAGCTTACATCCTGGGAACAAATTTTTACCCCTCACACTTCAGATAGAGCCCTAATATCCAGAATATACAAAGAACTCAAAAAAATTAAACAATAAGATAACAAATAACCCAATCAACAAATGGGCCAAGGACCTGAACAGACACTTCACAGAGGAGGACATTCAATCAATGAACAAGTACATGAAAAAATGCTCACTATCTCTAGCAGTCAGAGAAATGCAAATCAAAACCACCCTATGATACCATCTCACTCCAGTAAGATCGGCAGCCATTATGAAGTCAAACAAAATAAGTGTTGGTGAGAATGTGGGGAAAAGGGTACACTTGTACACTGCTGGTGGGACTGCAAATTGGTGAGGCCAATTTGGAAAGTACTATGGTGATACCTGGGAAAGCTGGGAATGGATCCACCATTTGACCCAGCTATCACCCTTCTCGAACTATTTCCTGAGGATCTTAAAAGAGCGTACTGTAGAGATACTGCCACATCAATGATCATAGCTGCACAATTCACAATAGCTAGACTGTGGAACCAACCTAGATGCCCTTCAATAAATGAATGGATAAAAAAAATGTGGCTTTTATACAAAATGGAGTATTACTCTTCATTAAAAAATGACAAAATCATAGAATTTGCATGGAAATGGATGGCATTAGAGCAGATTATGCTAGGCGAAACTAGCCAATCCTTAAAAAAACAAATGCCAAATGTCTTCTTTGATATTAAAAGAGCAACTAAGAACAGAACATCGAGGAAGAGCATGAGGAAAAGTTTATCATTAAACAAAGACGAGTTGGGGGAGAGAAAGGGAGAGAGAAGGGAAAGCATATGGAAATAGTAGGAGACCCTCAATGTTACACAAAATTACATATAAGAGGATTTGAGGGGAAATGGGGGGGAAACAATGGAGAGAATTGAACAACAGCAGATGAGGTAGAGAGGGAAGATGGGAGGGGAGGGGAGGGGGGATAGTGGGGGATAGGAAAGGTCGCAGAATACAACAGTCACTAATATGCTATTGTTCAAAAATGTGAATGTGTAACCAATGTGATTCTGAAATTCATATTTGTGGAAAAAATGGGAGTTCATAACCCATTTGAGTCAAATGTATCAAAGATGATATATCATGAGCTTTGTAATGTTTGGAACAACCAATAGAAATAAATAAATAAATAACGGTTTAAAATTGAGAGGGAAGAAATCAGCTAAAAATGGGTTGAGATGCATTCATTTTGCTAAGCAGAAACTTTGTTTCGTTTAGTTGTAACTATCACAAATTTATTTTACCAGGAAATTGGCTTTTGAAAATGCACATAAATTGAGATTAAAGGATAATTCACCTACCTTCATGAAAAATTCATAGCATTTTCTATATTTTTCATATTTCATTTTTTTTCGTGAATATTTTGTCATGGACCAGGTCTAGTCTTAGGCTATTCTTCCAGAATACTACCTCATCTGACAAATTCGTACAATGTGTTGGATTGTTGTTTTCACCTTTTATTTAATAGTTTCTAGCTGATAATGTGTATTTTCTTTATCTTTATTTGCACATATATACCCAACAATATCTTTGCATTTTATGTTAAACTGGGGAAGAGACTCATCAAAAGCTCTTTGTTTTATGTATCAACAATCAGACATTTAGAGCACACAATTATTCTTAATTTTGCATGAAAATATCTTTGTACTATTTTCTTATACAGATTTAGAATTATTAATAATGTCCCTACTGTAATAAGTAATTATTTACAAGAAGAATTAAACAATTGACTTTATATCAATTATGAATATGAAAAGTACTAAAATAAGCATTTGGCAATTAATACACAATTGATAGAAATTGAAATCACAAGAAAGCCTTTAAAATGTCAGTGCATATGGTCCTTAAATAATAGGTTATTCAAAAAACTTTTTCTAATTCATAAGATTTAATATGCCGTATTATAGCTTAATGTGATATAAAACCTTAAATTATCAGTATTGATAAAGAGAATGATACCTGTTTATTTAAATATGTTTATTTGATTTTCACTGTAAGATGTTAATTCTGGAAGGCTTGAGAATTAAGAAAGTTTTGGTCTATATTATTTTTAACAGGCTAATCAAAGTACTTTTAAATGTATATGTATGTATATATATATAATATATAATGCATATGCATGAATATAGATACATATGTATAAAAATTTATTTTAATATATCTATCAGGTGATTATAATTATTAAATTTTCTCAAGAAAAGAACAATGACTATAAAAAACAGTCTTAAATTTAAATTTCATAGCATACTACTGTTTGTAATGACATGAGAGAAAAACAGATATGAAAGGAAAACGAAAAAGCAAGAGAGAGAAGGGGGAAAATGAGGAAGAAAGTGAGTAAAGATGAGGGAGAGGCATGTTCGATGTAAAGATAAAAGTGGAGGGGCTGGGTTTGTGGTTCAGTGGTAACATGCTTTTCTAGCATGTGTGGGACACTGGGTTCTATTCTAAGCACCACATACAAATAAACAAAATGAAGGTCAATCACAACTGAAAAAATTAAAAATAAAAAAGTAGAAATATTACCAAAACTCCAAGCTTTTATGAATGTTAAATTAAAAAAATTATGTTACATAGCCTTATGTAATTTCTAGACTATCCAAAAGAGTCATTAAATGTTAGATTATTAGTGCGATAACTAAAAATCCATTGCTCTTTCCTCAACATTCTGTGGCATGCTAGTGGTAAAATAAATTCTATTATAACACCAAAAAAAATCTAATATTTCTATAGTAACTGACCCAGTTTAATATCAAGGCTAGTAGATTCCTATGGGACATGATGTGTATTTTGACATTCATTTTTATTCAACACTGGAACATTACTATTTCTTCAGTTTATGCACATCATAGGATATATATTTCATCCACAAGTTCGCTAATTTATACGCATTTGTTTCACTTTCAGTCACTTCCTGCTTCAGAACACATGTATTTCTCTATGTTTCTTGACTGCTCTTTTCATGAGACTTCTTTCCAAACTCATTATTTTCGATTTCCATTATCACATTTGAAGCAAAACTCATACACCCGTCATGATAAACCAAACCCTAGTATTACCATTAGATGTACAACTAGCTGGAATGAATGATTGTATATCAATATAAGATTTCTTACTTAGTTTCAGATATAATTAAATCCATTATTTAAAGTGGAACCAGTTATATTATTTATTCACAGTATGGTCTTTTCATGCATTATCTCTATATTCATAGACACAGGATACACCTCTTTGTACCCCCAATACTAATTTATACGTCTTCAAAATATTGCTCCCAGAAATGGTGGAAGAAATGCACATGTCACCTGATTTACATATACATTTTATCACAGTAATATTCTGGACACAAAACGCAAAGGTGACACTTATGATTTTACCAAACCTAAATGGAAAGTGAACATGGATTACTAAAAACTTCCATGTCCAGTTTGCCTAATGCTCTCAAATGTGAATCCTATTCTTGACTACATATTTGTTTCTTCCTAAGATTATATATTCAACCTCAAGCCCGTTGAAAATGTCTAATCTTATCACTCACTTTTTCATTTGCCTGATTTCCTAATGTCTCTATTGATATCTGCTTTCCTACATATTTTCCCCAGATTATCATTGTGACTGACTCTTCACATGTGCTCACATTTACATTCAATCTCTACCAGAAACCCTATTGCAAAAGAACTTTTGGTCCAAATCCTATACTCACTCTTAGTTCTAAACCTACAGACTATCTTTCTAATAATACCGACTATCCCTTCTTGACTAGAAGTTCTCTTTGACATTCCATCATTCAAGGTACAAAGTCCTATGCCATTGAACATTGATTTATCTGAGACATTTCTGCAGAACATAATTCAAAGCTAAGTATCCCAATCAAGGGCCCAATGCCCTTCTGGGCTTCAAATCTTACCTAGATTTCTGTTTTCATTCTTATATTTCACTTTTACATTCTTGTAAATATTACAGGTTCCCAATACCATTATTCATGCCGTGGAATGTTTCTTATCCCAAATTGAACTTTTATTAACCGTAACCATACACTCTTCCCTGAATCAAACTTTACAGAAGAGCAGGGACAGAGTTGCTTTTACAATACAGGAATGTAGGGGTTCTTAAACCTGCTGAGATCCTCAAAGGTCCATGCAGAAATGATCCCTGGAGAAGACGTAGGCAGCTATGAAGGAGTTGAGAGAGCAAAAGTCATCTTGCATGGCAAACCCCCTTGTCAGGATGAAGGGATGTGTCTGAATCAGTCTCTCTATCTAAATGTAGAGAAGATGGACTAAACCAGTCCTGTGTGGGGAGATGTTCCCAGGCGCCTATGTTTGTTATACCATTCTATCTTGTGAACTTGTCACCGAAAGTAGGGGCAGCCTCTATCTCATGGGACCCTTGGAAGCAAATGTTAAAACAAAGTGATTGCCAAGGTAGTGACCTCATACATTTCCTGAAGAAAGTGACCTACCTCACTTCCTTGGTGATGTAACTCTCTGAACTTGGGATCCAACATGCCAGGCTGCCAGAGCCAGTCCCAGTCCCAATCCCAGTGGGCTCACTTGTTTGGATGTACCAAGGACAGAGTCAGTATTTCTTGGTATCTACTAATGTGAGGATTGCCAAATGCCAGGACAGATCTGAAGAGGGGCCTTTCCTGAGAAAGCAGGTAGTGGCTCACCGCTGGCTCCTGAGAACTTCACAGAGTTTGCAAAGGAGACAGATCTGAGACAGGACAGGACATTTCATTGGAACATAATACGGCCCAACAGACAGAGGACACTCCAGATAGTCAGAGACCTACTTGCAGGAAGGAGATGCCTTTGTGAGTGTGAGTGTCAGTTTGTGGTTTTGTCTCATGTTCTGAGAATAGGTAGGAAAGACAGTTTGTTTGGTTTGGAATGGACTGTTTCTAGTAAGTCTTTTGACAAGGTGAGTGATTCTATGCCTGTGTATCCCACTGTGTCCGTGGTTGTAGACATTAGAAAAGAGAATGCATCAATGGATATGTCTTGTCTTGTAGAAAGCTTCCCAGCATTCATCCTGCCCAATTTATGAATGAACTGCAGCTTGCCTTATGGAGGGACAACACCTACTATCTTCCTAAGTTCCTGTTTTCTTCCTGAATTCTGGCAACTCTGCAGAATAGGCTCATGGTTTTGTGTCCAAGATATGTACCACCTCCAAGCTCTGTTACATGGCCATGTACTGGATAGCGGTAAGGAATGGCGAGCATCTCAGAAAACTCAGATATCAGTGTGACCAGGAAATTCTCAGTGGAGAAACCCTGCTTTGGGCCATTCTCTTACCTATGTTTCTGTTGCCCTGAATGTCAGGAAGGTCTTTGCCTCAGGCCACCCCTTTGTGAAGCCTGAAGAAAACAGTTTTCAAATGAAAATGAATGGTCATCACCTGTGGCTCTTTGCTTAGTTTCTTTGGAAATGGATGTGTCTTAATCAGCCTCTTGGACCTGTGTGAGGTTGTGGCTTAGATTCTCAGCACCTGATGGATCTAAAGAAAGATCCCATGTGTGCATCCAAACCAAAATGGCAAAAAGATCAGTTATGGTGGATGAAGTGTCTTGCCTTCCTTTGTTATGTTCCTAACCTACATCAAGTGAGAATAGGGATCATTTGGTTCAAATGAAATCTTCAAAGCCCTAAAGAAGTGCTTGGGTTTTCTCATTATTCCAAATCACATAAAGAATCTATACCTGACAGGCAGTAGGCTTCAAAATGGAGAAGCAGAGCAGTATTAACTGCAGTCCTATTTTATCACTCATGGTTCAAATGCAGGGTGTCCAGGCCCCCATGACTTTAGGCAAATGAGGGGTAAGAGAGCTTATTTTGGACACTAACACATACCCCACTAGACTCTGACTACTAATCCTAACATGATGGAGAATAATAACCAAAACAGAATAGAAATACAAGCAGTTCAGAGGAGTCATGTTGTATAATTGGACTTGCCTTTTGCATTATATAGGCTAGGAATTATAAATCTACTCAATTTTTAATTAAAACAGTTCTCCATGTGTTTTTAAAGTTAACAAATATGTGAATTCCTCTCTCCCTTTCTCTGTGGCCTATTCAGCACATGTGTTTTTATATGCACATATAGAATCCTACCTGGTATCACATGTATATACTTGAGAGGTTGCTGACTTGGCAGATGCAAATTGTGAGAAGAGATCACTCCTCTTAATGCTGTTGGAACTGAAAATTCAAACTATTGGTGACCTTTCTAGCTGAACAAAATTATATATAAATCCATGTTCAGTAAAAAGTATATTTTGGGATGTGTGGATTATATATATTTCATAATAAATTTCGATTGGCATATATATTGCTACTTTTTAATGTCTGTGTGAGTGTGTGTGTGTGTATATATATAGGCATATGTATATATATGTATCTATATATATATCTATATATCTATATATATCTATATCTATATCTATATCTATATCTATATCTATATCTATATCTATATCTATATATACACTCTCTCCAGATTTTTGAAAATATGAAATATATGTGTCTTATTATACACTCCCAAAATTTATTCATGTTCATGTATGTGGATTTATTATCAACTTTTCACAAGATTATTCTCAGAAATATTCATCCACCTGAAATACATATTTGTTTCCTAGTACTGAAAACTAACTTCAGTGAATGATGCATACAAATCCTAATATTTCTACAGTTACTGACCAAGTTTAACATCAATGCAAGTAGATTCCTATGGGACATGATATGTATTTTGACGTTCATTTGTATTCAACACTGGTACATTACTATTTCTTCAGTTTATGCACATCATGGGATATATATTCCATCCACAAGTTCGCTAATTTATATCAATTTGTTTCACTTTCAATCACTTCCTGCTTCAGAACACATATATTCCTCCATGTTTCTTGACTAGTCTCTTCATGAGACTTCTTTACAAACACATTATTTTCGATTTCCATAATTACTTTTGAAGCAAAACTCACACACCCTTAATGACAAACCATAACCCTCATATTACCATTAGATGTATAACTGATAGGAATGAATGACTGTGTATCAATATAAGATTTCTTATATTTTAAGATATCAATTTAATCCATTATTTAAAGTGGAATCAGTTATATTATTTATTCACAGTATCATCTATTCATGCATTATCTCTATATTCATAGACACAGGGTACACCTCTTTGTACCCGCAATACTAATTTATACATCTTCAAAATATTGCTCCCTGAAATGGTGGAAAAAATACTTATGTCACCTGATCTACCTATACATTTTATCACAGTACTATTTTGGATACAAAATGCAAAGATCACACATATGTTTGTACAAAAGCCTAAATTGAATGGGAGCATGGATTACTAAAAACATTGATGTCTAGGTTGCCTAATTCTCTCAAATGTCCATCCTATTGGTGACTACATATTTGTTTCTTCGAAGATTATATAGTCAACATCAACCCTGTTAAAATGTCTAATCCTATCACTCACTTTATACTTTGCCTGATTTCCTACTGTCTCTATTGATGTTTCCTTTCCTACATATTTTCCCCAGTTTACCTATGTGACTGACTCTTCACATGTGCTGACATTGACATTCATTCTATTACCGAAACCCTATTGATAAAGAACTTTTGGTCCATATCCTGTACTCACACTTCTTGCAAAACCTACCAACTATCTTCCTAATCCTATGGACTATCCCTGTTTGAGTGGATGTTCTTTTCTACAATCTATCATCCAAGGTACAAGGTCCTATGTCATTGATAATCAATTTATCTGAGACATCACTGCAGAACGTAATTCAAAGCTAAGTATCCAAATCAAAGGCCCAATGCCAATATGGACTTTAAATCTTACTACATTTCTGTTTTCATACATATTTTTCAACTCTATGTTCTTATATATATCACAGATTCCCAATACCATTATTCATCCAGCAAAATGATTCCTAACCCAAAACAAACATGTAATTAACCCTAACCATAAACTGTTCCCTCAATCTACATTTACAAAAGAGCAGGGACAGAGTTGGTCTTACAATACAGGAAAGTAGGGGATTGTCCACCTGCTGAGAACCTCAAAGGTCCATGCAGAATTGATCCCTGGAGAAGATGTAGGCAGGTATGAAGGTCCTGAGAGATCAAAAGTCATCTTCCATGCCAAACAACCTGGTCAGGATGAAGGCTTTTGTCTGAATCAGCCTCTCTCTTCTTAATCTAGAGAAGATGGACCAAATGAGGCCTGTGTGGAGAGCTGTTCCCAGGTGCCTATGGTTGATATACCATTCTAACTTGTGAAAGTGTCACAGAAATACGGTCAGCCTACATGTCATGGGACACTTGGATGCATGTGTTAGGACAAACTGGTTGCCAAGGCAGTAACCTCATTCAGTTCCTGAAAGAAGTTACCTCACCTCACTTTTTTGTTCATGGCACTTTCTGAACTTGGGATCCAGGAAGCCAGGCACCTAGAGCCTGTCTCAGTCCCAGACCCAGTGGTCTCACTTGTTTGATATAACAAGGACAGAGTCAGTCTTTCTTGGTATCTACTGATGTGAGAATGGACAAATGACAGGAAAGCTCTTAAGAGGGGCCTTTCCTGAGAAAGAAGGCAGTGGCTAACTGCTGGCTCCTGACAACTTCACAGAATTGGCCATGGACACCAGATGTGAGATAGGAGAGGCCATTTCAGGGGAACATAGTATGGCCTATCAGTCAGAGGACACTCCGGATAGTCACAAACCTACTTGGAGGAAGGAGGTGCTTATCTGGCTGGGGGTGTGGGTTTGTGGTTTTTTTCTCATGCTCTGAGAATATGTCTGAAAGGCGGTTTGTTTGGTTTGGAGTAAAGTGTTTCCAGAAAGTCGTATGAAAAGGCGAGTGTTTCTATGTCTGTGTATCTCACTGTGTCAGTGGTTGTAGACATTAGCAAAGAGAATGCATCAATGGATGAGTCTTGTCTAGTAGAAAGCTTCCCAGCATTCATCCTTCCCAATTTATGAATGGACTGCGGCTTGCCTTATGGACCGGCAACACCTGCTATCTTCCTAAGTTACTGTTTGCTTCCTGAATTCTGGCCACTCTCCAGAATAGGCTCATGGTTTTGTGTCCAAGATATGTACCACCTCCAAGCTCTGTGACACGGCCATGTGTTGGTTAAATGAAGGGCATGGCGAGCATCTCAGAAAACTCAGATATCAGTGTGACCAGTAAAGACTCAGTGGAGAAACCATGCTTTGGGCCTTTTCCTTACCTAATGTTCTGTTGCCCTGAATGTCAGGAAAGTCTTTGCCTCAGGCCACCCTTTTTGAAGCCTGAAGAAAAGTTTTCAACTGCAAATGAAGGGGCATCAACTGTGGCTCTTTGCTTAATTGCTTTGGAAAGGGATATGTCTTAATCAGCCTCTTGGCCTTGTGTAATTCTGTGGCTTAGATTCTCTGCACCTGATGGATCTAAAGAGAGATCCCATGTATGCATCCAAAAGCAAAATGTCCAAAAGAGCAATCATTGTGGATGAAGTCTCTCTCCTTCCGTGGTAAGGTTCCTGACCTCCATTAAGTGAGAATAGGCCTCCTTTGGGTCAAATAAGTTCTTCAAAGCCCTGCAGATTCTAGCCCATAGGTGATTGGGTTTTCTCATGACTCCAATTCACATGAGGAATCTAAATCCCACCATCAGTAGGCCTCAAATTTAAGAAGCAGAGCAAAATAAACGGCAGGCCTATTTGATGACTCTTAGTTCACAGGAAGGGTGTCCAGGCCACCCTGACTTTAGGCAAATGAGGGGCAAGGAAGCTTATTTTGGACACTGTCTTGGGCTGCACCCCTCACGGAAACCTCCAGCCAGAGGTTATGATGAGTGTCTGTATGGAAGAAAATGAGGGCCATGTGGGAGTGTTTTGGTTTTAATTGTAGTCATTTTTGTGGCGGTTAGTAGAGATTACATGGTCCACCTTGGCTTGAACTTTGGTGGGATTCTGCATAAAGACTGAGTTCTCGTACTGAACTCAGAGAAGTATTGCCATGAATAGTGTTGGAATTTTAGGAGGCCACGCATGAGAGTCGCCCTTGGAAACTGAGATCTAGGCCCAGGGTAATTATTCACAGAACACTGGAAATCTCAGCCAGGATATCACATGATTTTGTTTGAAAAACTTGGCAACCATTGTTGAGAGTCAAAACACACATGTACCTCACATTGTAGACCTCAATGTTCCTGGATTCATGTGACCTTTTGGCCACTCTTTGGGAAGTCTTTCCTGTGAGAGATCTCCAGATATTTTATTGAAATGAGCTTCCTCACCATTTAATAGTTCCAGAATGCCTCCAACTTCATCCTTGAAAAATGGCTAGGTCAATATATCATGAAATTTTTAAAATTCCCATGACAAGTTGGCACTGGAGATTCTTTGGATATCCTGTGGCTGATCATAAGAATAACAGTCAGTGCCTTGATTGACTGGTTTTCATAAAAATTGTGCAGAACAGTGATGCCAGGAAGCTGGAGCCTGCTGAGGAGTGGGCCTAGAGCATTGGTGGGCAGGTGTGTGATAAAACATCTGCGGTGTGTTCATGTGGATCTGCCTTTGGCTTCCAAATGGCTTGTGACTGATGTGGTGCAGCCAGCAGTCCCTTCAATGTAAAGGCATCTTGTTATATGCAGAGGTTTTAGGGAAATATTTAGAATCAGGTTGCTATGGTCAAGGGGGCAACTATGTGGGATATAAGCCTGTTAGGTGCATTCTCCTGCAGACCCTGATCCACCACACGTGATAGAACCCCCTCACGCACAGAGTAACAGTTGAATTCTTTGTATTTCTTGAAGCAAATACCAAAATCCCAGTGCAGCAGCAAGAAACACCACGAAAAGTGGAGAATGACCAAATAGCTTCACAGGCCCATGTGGATACACTTAGCCCCTCGTGTCCACAGTTTACCTACAAAGAGAGTATTCAGCACTGCTGACTCATGTTCAGGGAAAATAAGAAACCATGTCCTCCAGGTCACATAGATGAAGACGCTGATTTGATGGTCTCACTACAAACGAAGCTGAAGCTCCCGACAACAACATATATTTCAAGTGCCCACCCTCAGAGGCAGTTTCTCAAGAAGTCTTTACGCCAGCAGAGCTCCATGTTTTTGGAATGATTACACTGTCCCTTACTTTTGGAATCTCCTCTACCTCCTCCAAGGTTGTGAACTCCTGAGCATATTCCATTCCAGATATTTATTCACAGATTTTATAACTCTTCTCTTCTAATTGTGTCTTACTCTGCGCGATTGTAATGTCAAGGCATTGTTCTGGATGAGAGTGGGAAGATTTTTGTGTACCACATATTTACATACACTTTGGATTCATTTTCCAATTTTCCTTTCAAAATACTGAACACCTCACACTAACACTTACCCTACTAGACTCTGACAACTAATCCTAATAAGATGGAGAAAAATAAACCAAAAAAAATAGAAATACAAGCAGTTCAGAGAAGGCATGGTGTATAGTGGAATTGCCTTTTGCATTATTTAGGGTAGGAGTTATAAATCTAGTCAATTATTTGTTAAAATATTTCTCCATGTGTTTTAAAGTTAACAAATATGTGAATTCCTGTTTCCCTGTCTCTGTAGTCTATTCAGCACATGTATTTTTACATGCAAATATAGAATCTTACCTGATACCACACGTACATTTTTGTGAAGTGGCTGACTTAGCAGATACAAATTTTAAGAGATCACTCCTCCTAAACGCTTTAGAACTGAAAATTCAACCTATGCGTGAGCTTCCTAGTTGAACAACATTATACATAAATCCATGTTAAATAAAATAAATATTTTTGGATCTCTGGATGATATAAATTTCATGGTGAATTTCATATAGCATATATTATGCTATTTTTAATGTCTGTGTGCGTTTGTGTGTGTGTGTATATATATATATATATATATATATATATATATATATATATATATATATTCTCCAGATTTTTCAAAATATGAAATATGTGTCTTATTATACACTCCCTTAACTCATTCATATTCAAGTATGTGGATTTATAATCAAATTTTCTCAAGAGTTTTCTCAAAATATTCATTCTCCTGATATACATATTTGTTTCTTAGTACTGAAAACTAACTTTAGTGAATGGTGCATACAAATCCTAATATTTCTACAGTAACTGACCTAGTTTAACATCAACGCAAGTAGATTCTTATGGGACATGATGTGTATTTGGATGTTCATTTTATTCAACACTGGTACATTACTATTTCTTCAATTTATTCACATCATGGGATATATATTTCATCCACAAGTTCGCAAGTTTATAGGCATTTGTTTCACTTTCAATCATTTTCTTCTTCAGATCACATGTATTCCTCCATGTTTCTTGACTGGTCTTTTTATGAGACTTCTTTCCAAACACATTAATTTAGATTTCTATGATCACTTTTGAAGCAATACTCACACACCTTTCATGATAATCATAACCCTAATATTACATATAGATGTATTACTGGTTGGAATGAATGATATTATATCAATACAAGATTTCTTATAATATTTCATATATTAATTCAATCCATTATTTAAAGTGGGAACAGTTAAATTATTTATTCAAAATGTGGTCTATTCATGCATTATGTCTATATTCATGGACACAGGGTACACCTCTTTTACCCCCAATAGTAATTTATAGGTCTTGAAAACATTACTTCCAGAAATGCTTGAAGAAATGCTCATGTCATCGGATCCACATATACATTCTATGACAGTAATATTCTGGACAAAAAATGCAAAGGTCACACTTATAATTGTACCAAAGCCTAAAATGAAAGTGAACATGGATTACTAAAAGCATCCATGTCCAGGTTTCCTAATGCTCTCAAATGTCAATCCTAATGGTCACTGCATATTTGTTTGTTCTTAAGATTATATATTCAAACTCAACAGTGTACAAAATGTCTAATCCTATCACTCACTTTATACTTTGCCTGATTTTGTAAAGTCTCTATTATTATCTGCTTTTCTACATATTTTTCAAAGTTCATCATTGTGACTGAATTTTCATATGTGCTGACATTTACATTCACTCTCTAACTGAAAGCCTATTGCTAAAGAAATTCCCGTCCAAATCCTGTACTCACTCTTCTTCCTAAACCTACCGACTATCTACCTAATCGTACCGACTATCCCTTTTTGACTGAATGTTCTCTTCCTCATTCAATCATCCAATGTACAAGGTCCTATGCCATTGTAAATGGATTTATCTGAGACATCTGTGCAGAACCTAATTCAACACTACGTATCCCAATCAAGGGCCTAATGCCCTTCTGGGCTTCAAATCCTAGATTTCTGTTTTCATACATATATTTTACCAATATAATTTAATAAATATCGCATGTTCCCAATACCATTATTCATCGCGCAGAATGATTCCTAACCGAAATCGAACCTGTTATTACCCTAACCATCATCGCCTGGAGGTCATTCCTCAAAAAAAGGAAAAACCAACAAATAAATGAGCTCACACTTCATCTCAAAGCCCTAGAAAAGGATGAACAAAACAACAGCAAATGCAGCAGAAGGCAAGAAATAATTAAAATCAGAGCGGAAATCAACAAAATTGAAACAAAAGAAACTATTGAAAAAATCAACAAAACTAAAAGTTGGTTCTTCGAAAAAATAAACAAGATTGACAGACCCTTAGCCATGCTAACGAAGAGGAGAGAGAACTCAAATTACTAACATACAGGATGAAAAAGGCAATATCACA
This sequence comes from Callospermophilus lateralis, assembly GCF_048772815.1. NCBI lineage: Eukaryota > Metazoa > Chordata > Mammalia > Rodentia > Sciuridae > Callospermophilus > Callospermophilus lateralis. The sequence continues at coordinate 257,310 of NW_027515125.1, forward strand.
ACAGATGCTACAGAAATTCAGAAGACAATTAGAAATTATTTTGAAAACCTATATTCCAATAAAATAGAAGATAGTGAAGACATCGATAAATTTCTTAAGAAATATGATTTGCCCAGACTGAGTCAGGAGGATACACACAATTTGAACAGACCAATACCAATCGATGAAATTGAAGAAGCAATCAAGAGACTACCCACCAAGAAAAGCCCAGGACCGGATGGGTATACAGCAGAGTTTTACAAAACTTTTAAAGAAGAATTAATACCAATACTTTTCAAGTTATTTCAGAAAATAGAAAAAGAGGGAGCTCTTCCAAATTCATTCTATGAGGCCAACATCACGTTGATTCCGAAACCAGACAAAGACACATCAAAGAAAGAAAACTTCAGAACAATAACCCTGATGAACCTAGATGCAAAAATCCTCAATAAAATTCTGGCGAATCTGATACAAAGGCACATCAAAAAAATTGTGCTCCATGATCAAGTAGGATTCATCCCTGGGATGAAAGGATGGTTCAATATACGGAAATCAATAAATGTTATTCACCACATCAATAGACTTAAAGATAAGAACCATATGATCATCTCGATAGATGCAGAAAAAGCATTTGACAAGTACAGCATCCCTTGATGTTCGAAACATTAGAAAAACTAGGGATAACAGGAAATTACCTTGACATTGTAAAAGCTATCTATGCTAAGCCTCAGGCTAGCATCATTCTGAATGGTGAAAAATTGAAGGCATTCCCTCTAAAATCTGGAACAAGACAGGGATGCCCTCTATCACCACTTCTATTCAATATAGTTCTCGAAACACTGGCCAGAGCAATTAGACAGACGAAAGAAATTAAAGGCATAAAAATTGGAAAAGAAGAACTTAAATTATCATTATTTGCGGATGACATGATTTTATACATAGAAGACTTAAAAGGGTCTACAAAAAAACTACTAGAACTAATAAATGAATTCAGCAAAGTAGCAGGATATAAAATCAACACGCATAAATCAAAGGCATTCTTGTATATCAGCAACAAAACTTCTGAAATGGAAATGAGGAAAACCACTCCATTCACAATATCCTCAAAAAAAATAAAATACTTGGGAATCAACCTAACAAAAGAAGTGAAAGATTTATACAATGAAAACTACAGAACCCTAAAGAGAGAAGTAGAAGAAGATCTTAGAAGATGGAAAAATATACCCTGTTCATGGATAGGCAGAACTAACATCATCAAAATGGCGATATTACCAAAAGTTCTATATAGGTTTAATGCAATGCCAATCAAAATCCCAAAGGCATTGCTTGTAGAAATAGATAAAGCAATCATGGAATTCATATGGAAAAATAAAAGACCCAGAATAGCAAAAGCAATTCTAAGCAGAAAGTGCGAATCAGACGGTATAGCGATACCGGATTTCAAACTATATTACAGAACAATAGTAACAAAGACAGCATGGTACTGGTACCAAAACAGGCGGGTGGACCAATGGTACAGAATAGAGGACACAGAGAACAATCCACAAAGTTACAACTATCTTATATTTGATAAAGGGGCTAAAAGCATGCAATGGAGGAAGGATAGAATCTTCAACAAATGGTGTTGGGAAAACTGGAAATCCATATGCAACAAAATGAAACTGAACCCCCTCCTCTCACCATGCACAAAAGTTAACTCAAAATGGATCAAAGACCTTGATATCAAATCAGAGACTCTGCGTCTGATAGAAGAAAAAGTTGGCTACGATCTACATATAGTGGGGTCGGGCTCCAAATTCCTTAATAGGACACCCATAGCACAGGAGTTAATAGCAAGAATCAACAAATGGGACTTACTTAAACTAAAAAGTTTTTTCACAGCAAAAGAAACAATAAGAGAAGTAAATAGGGAGCCTACATCATGGGAACAAATATTTACTCCTCACACGTCAGATAGAGCCCTAATATCCAGAATATACAAAGAACTTAAAAAATTAGACAATAAGATAACAAATAACCCAATCAACAAATGGGACAAGGACCTGAACAGAAACTTCTCCGAGGAGGACATACAATCAATCAACAAGTACATGAAAAAATGCTCATCATCTCTAGCAGTCAGAGAAATGCAAATCAAAACCACCCTAAGATACCATCTCACTCCAGTAAGATTGGCAGCCATTATGAAGTCAAACAACAACAAGTGCTGGCGAGGATGTGGGGAAAAGGGTTCTCTTGTACATTGCTGGTGGGGCTGCAAATTGGTGCGGCCAATTTGGAAAGCAGTATGGAGATTCCTGGGAAAGCTGGGAATGGAACCACCATTTGACCCAGCTATTGCCCTTCTCGGACTATTCCCTGAAGACCTTAAAAGAGCGTATTACAGGGATACTGCCACATCGATGTTCATAGCAGCACAATTTACAATAGCTAGATTGTGGAACCAACCCAGATGCCCTTCAATGGATGAATGGATTAAAAAAATGTGGCATCTATACACCATGGAGTATTACGCAGCACTAAAAAATGACAAAATCTTGGAATTTGCAGGGAAATGGATGGCACTAGAGCAGATTATGCTTAGTGAAGCTAGCCAATCCCTAAAAATCAAATACCAAATGTCTTCTTTGATATAATGAGAGCAACTAAAAATAAAGCAGGGAGGAAGAGCAGGAAGAAATGATTAACATTAAACAGAGACATGAGGTGGGAGGGAAAGGGAGAGAAAAGGGGAATTCCATGGAAACGGAGGGAGATCCTCATTGTTATACTAAATTACATATAAGAGGTTGTAAGTGGAATGGGAAAACAAACAAGGTGAGAAATGAATTACAGTAGAAGGGGTAGAGAGAGAAGATGGGAGGGGAGGGGAGGGGGGATAGTAGAGGATAGAAAAGGTAGCAGAATACAACAGTTACTAGTATGGTATGATGTAAAAATTTGGATGTGTAACCCATGTGATTCTGCAATCTGTACTTGGATAAAAAAGGGAGTTCAAAACTCACTTGAAGCTAATGTATGCTAATGTATGAAATATGGTATGTCATGAGCTTTGTAGGGTTTTGAACAACCAATAAAAAAAAAAAGAAATTTCCGTCCAAATCCTGTACTCACTCTTCTTCCTAATCCTACCGACTATCTACCTAATCGTACCGACTATCCCTTTTTGACTGGATGTTCTCTTCCTCATTCAATCATCCAATGTACAAGGTCCTATGCCATTGTAAATGGATTTATCTGAGACAACTGTGCAGAACCTAATTCAACACCACGTATCCCAATCAAGGGCCCAATGCCCTTCTGGGCTTCAAATCCTAGATTTCTGTTTTCATACATATATTTTACCAATATAATTTAATAAATATCGCAGGTTCCCAATACCATTATTCATCGCGCAGAATGATTCCTAACCCAAATCGAACCTGTTATTACACTAACCATACACTATTCCCTCAATCTAACTTTACAGAAAAGCAGGGACAGAGTTGGTCTTACAATACAGGAGTGTAGGGAAACTTCCACCTGCTGAGAACCTCGAAGGTCCATGCAGAAATGATCCATGGAGAAGATGTAGGCAGCTATGAAGGACCTGAGGGAGGAAAAGTCAACTTCCATGGTAAACAACCTGGTCAGGATGAAGGGATGTGTCTGAATCAGCCTCTTTCATCTTAATGTAGAGAAGATGGACCAAACCAGGCCTGTGTGGAGAGCTGTTCCCGGTTGCCTATGGTTGATATACCATTCTAACTTGTGAAAATGTCAGAGCGAGTAGGTGCATCCTCCATCTCATGGGACCCTTAGAAGCAACTTTTAGGAAAAAGTTGTTGCCAAGGCAGTGACCTCATTTAGTTCCTGAAGGAAGTGACCTCACCTCACTTCCTTGGTGATGGAACTCTCTGAACTTGGGATACAGGAAGTCAGGCACCCAGAGCCAGTCCCAGTTCATGTCCCAGTGGTCAAACTTGTTTGGATTTTCCAAGGACAGAGACAGTCTTTCTTGGTACCTACTGATGTGAGGATGGCCTAGTGCCAGGAAGGTCTGAGGAGGGGCCTTTCCTGAGAAAGAAGGTAGTGGCTCACCGCTGGCTCCTAACAGCTTCACAGAGTTGGACACGGAGACCAGATCTGAGAGAGAACAGCCCATTATGGGGGAATATATTATGGCCCACCAGTCAAAGGACACTCCATATTTTCACAGACCTACTTGGGGGTCTGTGTGGGTGTGGGTGTGGGTGTGGGTTTGTGGTTTTGTCTCATGTTCTGAGAATAGGTAGGAAAGTCGTTTTGTTTGGTTTGGTGTGAATTGTTTCTAGTAAGTCTTTTGACAAGGCGAGTGTTTCTATGTCTGTGTATCCCACTGTGCCCGTGGTTGTAGACATTAGAAAAGAGAGCGCATCAATACATATGTCCTATCTAGTAGAAATCTTACCAGCGTTCATCCTGTCCTATTTTGAATGGTCTACGGCTTGCCATATGGATCGGCCACTCCTAATATCTTCCTAAGATCCTATTTTCTTTCTGAATTTTGGCCAAACTCCAGAATAGGCTCATGGTTTTGTGTCCAAGATATGTACCACCTTTAAGCTCTGTGACATGGCCATGTACTGGATAGCTGAAGGCAATGGTGAGCATCTCAGAAAACTCAGATATCAGTGTGATCAGGAAAGTCTCAGTGGAGAAACCCTGCTTTGGGCCTTTTGCTTACCTATTGTACTATTGCCCTTAATGTCAGGAAAGTCTTTGCCTCAGGCCACCCCTTTGTGAAGACTGAAGAGTTTTCAAATGGAAATGAATGGGCATCACCTTTGGCTCTTTGCTTAATTGCTTTGGAAAGGGATATGTCTGAATCAGCTTCTTGGCCCTGTGTGAGGTTGTGGCTTAGATTCTCAGCACCTAATGGATCTAAAAAAATCCCATGTGTGCATCCAAAAGCAAAATACCCATAAGAACAGTCATTGTGGATGAAGTCTCTTACCTTCCTCTGTAAAGTTCCTGACCTCCATCTTTGAGAATAGGGATCCTTTGGGTCAAATGAGTTCTTCAAATCACTACAGAGGCTAGGCCATTGGTGCTTGGGTTTTCTCATGACCCCAATTAACATAAGGAATCTAAACCCCACAGTAATTAGGCCACAAAATGGAGAATCAGAGCAGTATTAAGGGCAGGCCTCTTTCATCACTTCTGGTTCACATGAAGGGTCTCCCTGCCACACTGACTTTAAGCAAATGGGGGAAAGGGACCTTATTTTGGATACTGTCTTTGGCTTTGGCCCTCATGGAAACCTACAGCCTGAGGTTATGATTAGTGTCTATATGGAAGAAGATGAGGGCCATGTGGGAGTGTTTTGGTTTTAATTCTGGTCATTTTTGTGGCCGTTGGAAGAGATGACTGGGTCCACCTGGGCTTGAACACTGGTGTGATTCCCCTTAGAAACTGAGTTATGGAACTGACCTCAAAGAAGTATTGCCATGTATTGTGTTGGGATTTTAGGAGGCCACGCATGAGAGTCGCCCTTGGAAACTGAGATCAAGGCCCAGGGTGGCTTTCCACAGAGCCCTGGGAATCTCAGGAAGGATATCACATGATTTTATTTTTAAAGAATTGGCAGCCATAGTTGCAAGTCAAAGCACAAAAGGATCACACATTGTAGACCTCAAATGCCTGGCTTAATGTGACCTTTTAGCCTGTCGTTGGGAATCATTGCCTGTTAGAATTCTCCAGAGATTTCATTGAAATAAGCTTCCTCTCCATTTCATGGTTCCTGAATGAATTAAACACCACAGTGCCTCAAACTTCATCCTTGAAAAAAGGCTAGATAAATACCATTAAATTTTTGAAATTCCCATGAACAGGTGTCAGTGGAGAACCTTTGGATGTCTTATAGATGATCATGAGTGTACCAGACAATGCCTTGATTGACTGGGTTTCATGAAAATCATGTAGAACAGAGATGCCAGTAATTTGGAGCCCGATGAGTAGTCGGCCTAGAGCAGTGGAGTGTAGGTGTTTGTTAAAACATCTGTGATGGGGTCATGTGGATCTGCCATTGGCTTCCAAATGGTTTGTGACTGACATGGTGCAGCCCCCATACCCTTGTATGTAAAGGCATCTGTTATACGGAGAGGTTTCAGGGCAATGTTTAGAATCAGATTGCTATTGTCAAGGGGGCAAGCTATGTGGGATAGAAGCCTGGTTGGTGCACTCTCCTGCAGACCCTTAACCAACACACGTAACAGAACTCCCTCCAGCACTCTGTCCTAGTTGACCTCTTCGTATTTCGTGAAGCAAATACTAAACTCCCAATGCAGCTGCAAGAAACACCATGAAAAGTAGAGAAAGACCAAATGGCTTCAAAGTCCACACTGGGAGACACTTTGCCCCCAAATGGCAACAAATTACCTACAAAGAGAGAATTCAGCCCTGCTGCCTCATGTTTATTGGAAAATAAGAAACCATGTGCTCCAGGTCACACAGATGCAGACCCAGATTTGATGGTCTCACTACAAAGGAAGTTAAAACTCCTGACAACAACATATATTTCAAGTGCCCAACCTCAGAGGCAGTTTCTCAAGAAGTCTTTAGGCCAACAGAGCTCCATGTTTGTGGAGTTTTTACCATGTACCTTACTTTTCGAAACACCTCTACCACCTCCAAGGTTGTTAACTACTGAGAATTTTCCATTCCAGATGTGTATTCACAGATTTTCTAACTCTTCTTCTCTTATTGTGTCTTACTTGGGGTGAAGGTAATGTCAAGGCATTGTTCTGAATGAGAGTGGGAAGACTTTTGGGTAGCACATATTTGCATAAACATTGGATTCATTTTCCAATTTTCTATTCGAAATACTGAATCCCTGACTGTCAGAGGTAGAAGGAATTCTATTCTACTTCAAAGAATAGCCTGACACTTACAAGAAACAGCCACCAGGAGACATCCTGTCTGAGAGACATCCTGTAGCCATCTGTCTCCCTGAGACATCCTGCGGCCATTTGTCTTTCTGAAACTTCCTGAGGTTATCTCACCTTGTGAAGACATCTAGGAACTGCCGATAAGAGAGATTTCCCACATCCAGCATAGAAATACCCCTGTGTGAACAATAAAAGTTTGCAGCTTGATCAGAACTCCTGTCTTGCTGTCATCTCTCGTGTCTCTTGTCCCTTCATTCCTCCCTATCTAGGTTCGCTGCCCACGTTGATGTGTCCTGTCGGCTGGGACATCTGGCGCCCACCGACTGGGGCTTGAGCTTTTGATTGAGGGGGACCCCGTCCTCCTGGAAGATTTGGTCAAGCGGAGCTTCCAATAACTGCAGAAGACACCACCGAGAGACAGATCCAGGAGGAGCGTGGGGATGACGCACGGTGATTGACCCACTATGGGACAAGCAGTTTCGTCATATGATTTGTTTTTGTCAGGCTACAAGGAGTCCTTGCAGACATGGGGGCGCGTGTTTAGAAAAAAGACTTAATTTTTTTTTTCATACATAAGAGAGCAGTGTCCATGGTTTCCTCTTGAAAGGACCATTGATGGTAAAAGATGGCTTGGAGTAGGAGACTGTTTAAAAGATTATTATGAATCCTTTGGCCCAGAAAAAGTGCCTGTTCCCACCTTTTCTTACTGGAACTTAATTAATGAAATTCTTAAAAGTTCACCCTTTGACAATGGTACCTTAAAACTTGTCGAGGTTGGGGAAGAGGCTATGCAAATACTTCTCGTATCCCCTCGGCATGCCCATCAGTTAGTATAGACATAGACCCTTCTCAGGCTCCCCAGGACCATGGGAACCTTCCTGGTCCCCCTCAAAATACCACCCTAAGGATTAAGGCTCCAATGGTTACCAACTGCCTTTATCCAGTTTTAAATTCCGGAGACTCATTGACCCCTGTAGAGGAGGCTACCTTGGAGAAGGAAGCAGCTCGCTACCATTCAGAAGACCCTGCACCTCTCAAGACCCTGCCACAGCCTATAGGACTTACACATCCAACCCCTCCTATATCCCTCCTGCCTTTTGTGCTCTGGCCCTTCAGGGTACAAATGCCCCCCCCAGATATTTTTTCCCCACTTCCCTTGCCTAAACTGGCTCCTTTGTGAGCATCCTTCCAACATAGACAGGAACAGATCCAACCTTTAAAAGAATTAAGATCCCTTCACTCTGAGCTCTGTTCATTAGCCTTAGGTATGGAGTCAAAGTAACTGGCCTACAGTGGTCTAATACAAAGGCGAAGCCACTCCATCAACCTGTGCTCGCCTTCCCAGTCACCACCAGTCAGATAGATAAGCCTGCCCAGGCTGAGGTCAAAGACTTAGACGAGGATCAAGAGGAGGAAGCGGAGAAATGGAATAAGGAGATCAGGACTCAGAGGATGAGGAGTTCAGCCCTAGGCAGGCAGGAACCCAGAGTCTACAAAAAAATTAAGCCTGCATTTTCCTGAAAAACTTAAAAAGGCTTGTGCTCACTATGGCCCCTTTGCACCCTACATGTTGGCTTTATTAGAAAGCCACAGCACACAATGACTTACTCCCAATGATTGGAAATTTTTAGACCAAGCTACCCTCAGTGCCAGAGACTTCCTGTTATGGAATGCAGATTTCAAAGAGCACTGTCGGGAAACTGCTCAAAAAATTTTAACTAAGGCCTCCTCTAAGTCCGGGACTTATGTTAAGCTAGTGGGCAATGAGCCTTTTGACACTAAAACTAAACAGGCACATTTCCCTGCTGGACTTTTGATGCAGATTCAGATGGCTGGCTTACATGCTTGGAGACACCTCCCTCAAAAGCCTCGGCTACCACTTCCCTGGCAAAAATTCGACAAGGGCCCGACGAGCCTTATAGCGACTTTGTTCCCAGGCTTAACCTAGCTGTGGAATGCTTGCTTGGACCAAGTGAAAACAAAAGCTCTTTTGTAAAACATCTTGCCTTTGAAAACGCCAACCCGGCATGTCAGGATGTTCTTCAACCACATAAGGATAAAGGGAAACTTTCTGACTTTATTAGACTCTATGCAGGGGTAGGTGCAGCTCATGCCATGGGTCTTGCCCTAGGTGTCACCTTTACCAAGACCTTTCACAATCCTGGCTCACGTACTTGCTTTACTTGTAAACAACCTGGCCATTTTGCACGCAAGTGTCCGACAGGCAAAGAAAGCCTAGGAATAGCATCTCCTTCAACTGGGGCTATACCGCCCCAAGCTACCCTTTGCCCTAGATGTGGTAAAGGTCATCACTGGGCCAGTGAGTGTAGATCTAAGACAAATGCCCTCAGACAGCCTATTTTTTCCTGCTTCTTGGGAAACTCCCTGCGGGGCCAGCCCCGGGCCACGACATCCCCCAGGACAAAACCAGGGGCAATAAGATTTTTTCCCTTCCAAAATCCCAACCTACCTCAAAATTCTTCTCCACAATTGCTTCCCTCCAACTAGCCACTCCAGGCAGCGCAGGATTGGACATCTGTGCCACCACTGAAACTATATTAGACTCAATGCAAGGGCCCCAGATAATACCCACTGGAATTATGGGTCCCCCTCCATCTCATATCTGTGCCCTTATTTTTGGAAGAGCCTCTACTAACTTACATGGTGTTCAGGTCTTCCATGGCATTAATTATAATGACTTCACTGAAGAAAAAAAATACTGGCCACAGCTATTAATGGAGTTTTGGCCATCCCAGCAGGAACAAGTCTTGCACAATTAATACTCCTTCCCTTGAATCCAGGAGGCACTTAACCACCCAAACCTACCGCGGGGGACTGCCTCCTTGGGCTGCTCTGATGTAAATTGGGTTCAACCCGTTTCTCAAAATAGACCCACCATTTCCTTACTTATTGAAGGAAAGGAATTCCAAGGAATTCTAGATACTGGAGCTGATGCCACAATTATTTCTCAAAAATATTGGTCATCAGCTTGGATCCTCACCCCATCCTTGACTGACCTTAAAGGGATAGGACAGTCAAAACATCCTCTGGTCAGCTCTACGGCTCTTATCTGGACTGATAAAGAGGGTAATAAGGGAATTGTCACTCCTTTCATTGTTCCTGACCTCCCTGTTAACCTATGGGCCCGAGATATTTTGAGTCAAATGGAAGTCATTCATGCCAGTCCCAATTCCATGGTGACTCATCAAATGCTTCGTATTTATTTTGTCCCTGGTATAGGCCTTGGGAGACTGAGACAAGGACTGGTTGAGCCAATAAAACCCATACAAAAAAGAAATACATATGGACTTGGGTATTCGGATTTTTAGTGTCAGTCTCTGACTCTCCTGTACCCCATGGAGATAAAATTATTTGGGAGACTCAGACTCTTGTGTGGTTGGATCAATGGTCCCTTACCCAAGAAAATTTGGAGGCTGCCTCCATGTTAGTGCAGGAACAGCTGGCAGCCGGCCATGTAGAGCCCTCAACCTCACCATCGAATACTCCAATTTTTGTTATCAAGTAAAAATCAGGCAAGTGGTGCCTTTTACAATATTTGTGTGCCATTAATAAACCTATGTGCCGAATAAGAGCACTACAGCCAGGCATTCCCACACCAGTGGCTATTCCCAAAAACTATTGTAAAATGATTATTGACTTAAAAGATTGTTTTTTTTTTACCATTCCTTTACATCCTGAGGATAGACACTATTTTGCCTTTAGTCTCCCTCACCTTAATTTTCAGGGCTCTATGCAGAGATTTCAATGGAAGGTTCTTCCCCAAGGTATGGCCAACAGCCCTAGTCTTTGCCAAAAATATGTTGCTCAAGCAGTAGACCCTGTGAGAGAGTTATGGCCACAAATTTATATTTTACATTATATGGATGATTTGTAATTGCTGCACCTAATAACCATGACCTTAATAATTGTTACTTGGACCTTTACAAAATCCTCACAACCTTGGGACTACAGATAGCTCCTAATAAGGTTAAAACACAGGACTGTTATACCTATTTGGTCCTTAAACTTCAAGATAATCAGATCCAAATTCCTAAGATACAACTATGGGTGGACCATCTTCACACCCTTAATGATTTTCAAAAATTACTGGGAAATATTCAATGGCTAAAAACATATTTAAAATTACCCACTTGTTACTTTTGTCCCTTAATGATATTTTGAGAGGTGATTCCCACCCCTCCTCCCCTCAAAAGCTTACTCCCGAGGCATGACAGGCATTAAACCAAGTCACAGAAGCCATTGCCAAACAGTTTTTTACAGAACATTCTTATAACCATCCTCTGGTTCTGGTTATTTTACACACTCCTCATACACCCACAGGAATATTTCGGCAGCGAAATACACATTTTAGAAATAAAGGCTGCCTTTGCTTTGGGTCCATTTACCCACCACATTCTCCAAGGTTATTACTGTTTTTCTTGCACAGGTAGCTTCTATTATTTTTAAATGTCGTTTGCTATCTCGACAACATTTTGGCAAAGACCATGATAATATTTTAATTTCATATACTAAAGACCAAACCCAATTTTTACTACAGACAGAGAATGAATGGCTTTTTGAGAACAATTGATAACCACCTCCCCAATGACCCCCTTTTATATTTTGTCCAGTTACATCCATTTATTTTTGCCAAAATTACTCAAAAGGCTCCCATTCCTCAAGTCCTTACTGTCTTTACAGACGGTTCCAGTAATGGCCTAGCAGTCTTTGTTGTCAATAACCAACCTAACACCTTTGATACTGTCTATCATTCAGCACAGTTTGTGGAATTGTTTGCCATAACACAAGTTTTTAAAACATTTCTTGATAATCCTGTTAATATTTATACATACAGTGCCTACATTGCTCATTCTGTGCCCCTGCTTCAGATTTCACCCACCATTAAGGCTTCTTCCAATGTGGCCCATCGGTTTCACCAGCTTCAGAAGCTAATTCAGGCCAGACAACACCCATTTTTCTTAGGACACATCAAGGCACACTCTGATCTTCCCAGCCCTCTAACACAAGGTAATGCCAAAGCTGATGCAGCAACTCGTTTCATCTTTTCAATTTTTGTTGGCTCCATTAAAAAGGCCACGGATTTACACAATCTTCACCATCTAAATTTCCAGAACCTTCGATAACTATGTAAAATTACCAGGCAACAGGCACGAGAAATAGTAAAAGCATGCCCTGGTTGCCCTGTCTCCCTCCCCATTCAACACTTGGGAGTTAACCCCCGAAGATTACTGTCCAATCAGTTTTGGCAAATGGATGTTACTCATTTTTCTGAATTTGGAAAAACCAAATATATACACGTTTCTGTAGATACCTTCAGCGGCCTTATTTTTGCATCACCACATTCTGGAGAGGCTATCAAAGATGTCCTTTCTCATCTTGTTTCAGTGTTTTCCGTAATGGGTAAACCAATACATATTAAAAAAAAAGATAATTGTCCTGCATATACCAGTGCCAAGTTTAAACAGTTTTGTGCTTCCTCGCAAATTTGTCATACTACTGGAATTCCATACAAGCCTCAGGCATTGTGGAACGTGCCCACCTTACCTAAAGACTTGGCTAACCCGCTTTAATGCTTCTGCACTTGTATTTACCACTCACAGGCATCGCCTTAATCATGCATTATTTGCCCTTATTTTTCTTTCCCTAGACAATGAAGGCCATTCGGCTGCAGACTGACACTGGCAATCCTCGTCCAATTCTGTTCGCCCACCTGTTATGTGGCACAATCCCCTTACAAATAAATGGAAAGGCCCAGGTCCTGTCCTCATCTGTGGACGAGGCTCAGCTTGTGTTTTGGACCAAGAGCAAGCAGCCCCAAGATGGTTACCAGAACGCCTGGTTAAACAGGTTAATGGCTTACCTCAACACAGGGATGGAGGCCCTCACCCTGAGGACAAATTTTCCTCTTTTTCAGATGCAGCCAACAATCTGTGTGAGGATCCTACTTAAGGCACTTCTGCTGAACAGGATTGTACACGGAGGCTTTGGCCCTCCACCTTCCAACATCATGGAGTACCTTTTTGGCCCTCCCTGTGAACGCAAGGGAGGATCTTGGACTCAGGCTCCCACTAGTTTGACCCAGACTGCTGACTGCGTGACTAAGGTGGCTTACCTCCAGGCCGAGGTTGACCATAAACTCAGAGGAGTTCATCAGCCTAAATTGGTATGTGTTAACAAGCCAAAGATTATTCCCCCTAGTACAAGTAATGCTCTCTAAAATTGTTCTGCAACTTGAACGCATACCCAAGAGATGCATGCCACTTGTTATGCGTCGGCCTCAATTTGTGTCAACAAGAAGGGAGAACAATTTTTTGAAGCCTCCCTAACTAAAACTCATGCAGCAGGAGGGACCACTATTCATTATACCCCCGTTCTTTTTGACCGGGGAGGAGAAGGCAAATACACCAAGCTACAGTCAGCTGGGTGCCAAGGCCCTGTTGGTAAACCCCCCTTCTGCCCCATTAAGGCACCTACAGGGGTCGCTGATGGTGGAGGATTCCCTTATGCTGTCAAGCATCCTCAGATAATCAAACTTTTGAAACCCCAAATCCCTGAGCTCACATATCATCTCTTAATATAGAGAAAATGCCAGCTCCCCGGTTTAGATAACAATATATTAGATATTTTGGAAACTACCTTCTCCTTGCTTAATAATTCCAACCCCACCTTTGCTGGTGATTGCTGGCTCTCCATGACAACAGGGGCAATCATGCCTATTGCAGTTCCTATTAATTCTATCATAGACGATGATAATACATGCCAACCCAGATTTCCTTTTAAAGTACAGTCTATAGGCACTTTTACAATATGTCTTTTAGGCGCGATGCAAAATAATGCCTATGATATTGATGTTGGAGTTCCTTCCTTTGGAAATTGCTCAACAGTACAAAACTATTCCTCACCCACCCCATCTCTTTGTCCCTCCAATGGCACAGTTTTTATGTGTGGAGGAAACTCGGCCTTCCTGAGGCTTCCATCGAATTGGACCGTTGGCTGTGTTCTTGCCTTATTACTCCCTGATATAACTATTGTCCCAGGAGACAAAACTCTATGCATTCCTAGTCTAGACACCTTAGTCAAAAGACACAGGCGGGCAATACAGGCCTTACCACTCTTTGCCAGCCTTGGAATAACAGCTGCTGTGAACACAGGTACAGCTGGCTTAGGCATGGCTATACACTCTTAGCGTCGCCTGTCTCAACAACTTATAAATGATGTAAAAACTCTATCAGGAACCATTAAAGATTTGCAGGACCTAGTAGACTCCCTGGCAGAAGTGTTCCTTCAAAACAGAGAAGGCTTAGATTTACTGACAGCTAACCAGGGAGGTATTTGCTTGGCCTTAGGGGCACGATGCTGCTTTAATGCCAATAAATCAGTCATAGTACGCACTAAAATTAAGCAGCTTCAAGAAGATCTAGAAAAGAGATGAAGGGAACTTTTTGAAAATCCCCTCTGGACTGGGTTTAATGGATTTCTACCCTACCTTCTTCCCCTATTAGGCCCTTTGTTGGGTTTACTTTTAATGGTGTCCATAGGACCCTGCATTATAAACAGGCTTGTACAATTTATTATAGAACAGATTAATATTTTGGCCTCTAAGCCCATACAGGTCCACTATCATCACCTGGAGATGGAAGACCATGCTGCCAACATTTAAAAGGATGTTCTACCCTTCTAACAGGCTTATTTCTTAAGTTTACATCCCCACAGATCTCTCTTTCTTACATTAAACTATAAGTAACAGCTCTGACCAACCATCTTCTGCCATTGCCATAAGGGTTCGTCCTCCATGGGCCCCTTCACTTGGGGGGGGGGATGCACCCATGGAGTGAGGACGTTAGGCCATAATAACGGAGGATGCAGGATGGACTGCAGGAGGATGGATCCACGGATACCAAAACAGAAGACCTCTTAGTGACACGCTCTGGTGCATGGCGGTCGGCATGCTTCCCTTTTAAAGCCGTCTCCTCCAAAAATATGCCAAGGCCACCACGAAATCTTGTAAACATGCTCTCTCGAATCAGGAGATATTCAAAGGCCTGCTAGAGAAACAGAGCCTCTATCACCCCCTAAAACATTGGCCGGTAAGGTATGGTCAAATATTTTATATAAGAAAGGGGGAGAGGTCAGGGGCTGGAAGGAAGTTCTCCTTCAAAGTATAGCCTGACACTGAAAAGAAACAGCCCCCTGGGAGATATCCTGCCTGGGAGACATCCCGCAGCCATCTATCTCCCTGAGACATCCTGCAGCCATCTGTCTTCCGGCAACATCCTGAGGTTATCTCACTTTCTGAAGACATCCAGCAACTGCCGATAAGAGAGCTTTCCCATCCACAGCATATAAATTTCCATGTGAGAACAATAAAAGTTTGCAGCATGATCAGAACTCCAGTCTTGCTGTAATCTCTCGTGTCTCTTGTCCCTTCATTCCTCCCCAACTAAGTTTCTTGCCCACGTTGATGTGTCCCGCCGGCCGGGACAACTGACACTAACCCATACCCTACTACACTCTGACAACTAATCCTAATATGATGGAGAAAAATAACCCAAACAGAATAGAAATACAAGCAGTTCAGAGGAGGCATGGTGTATATTTGGACTTGCCTTTTGCATGATATAGGGTAAGTGTTATAAATCTAGTTAACAACACCTACTATCTTCCTAAGCTCCTGTTTTCTTCCTGAATTCTGGCCACTCTCCAGAATAGGCTCATGGTTTTGTGTCCACGATATGTACGACCTCCAAGCTCTGTGACATGGCCATGTACTGGATAGCTGAAGGGAATGCGAGCATCTCAGAAAACTCAGATATCAGTGTGACCAGGAAAGTCTCAGTGGAGAAACCCTGCTTTGGGACTTTTGCTAACCTATTTGCCTGTTGCCATGAATGTCAGGAAGGTCTTTGCCTCAGGCCAGCCCTTTGTGAATCCTGAAGAAAACTGTTTTCAAATGGTAATAAATGGGCATCACCTGTGGCTCTTTGCTTAAATGCTTTGGAAAGGGATGTGTCTGAATCTGCCTCTTTGCCCTGTGTGAGGTAGTGGCTTAGATTCTCAGCACCAGTTGGATCTAAAGAAAAATCCAATGTGTGCATCCAAAACCAAAATGCAAAAAAGATCAGTCATGGTGTATGAAGTTTCTCACCTTCCTCTTTTAGGTTCCTGACCTCCATCAAGTGAGAATAGGGATCCTTTGGGACAAATGAGTTCTTTCATGCCCTGTAGAGATGATTGGGTTTTCTCATGACTCCAAATCACATGAAGAAACTATACCTGACAGTCAGTAGGCCTCAAATTGGAGAAGCAGAGCAGTATTAATGGCAGACCTATGTGATCAATCCTGGTTCACAGAAATGGTGTCCAGGCTACCCTGAGGTTAGGCAAATGAAGGGAAAGAGACCTTATTTTGGAAACTCTTTGGCTGTGCCATTCATGGAAACATCCAGCCAGAGGTTATGATGAATGTATATATGGAAGAAGATGAGGGCCTTGGTGGAGTGTTTTGGTTTTAATTGTGGTCATTTGTGTGGAGTTTGGAAGAGATGACTGGGTCCACCTGGGCTTGAACTCTTTTGTGATTCCCCTCAGAGACTGAGTTCAGTGACTGACCTCAGAGAAGTAATTGCTTTGGAAAGGGATGTGTCTTAATCAGCCTCTTGGCCCTGTGTGAGGCTGTGGCTTTGATTACCAGCACCGTATGGATCTAAAAATGATCCCATGTCTGCTTCCAAAACCAAAATGGCCAAAATTGCAGTCATTGTTGATGAAGTCTCTCGCCTTCCTTTGTAAGGTTCTGAAAGAATAAAAGAAATTGAAATTGAAACGTAAAGAAACAGGTTCTGTAAAGTTTCCAGGCTGCACGCAGAACCTGAAATTCCTGTGGCAGTTAAGACAATTCCCGGAACTACCCATTAGATGTGTGTTGAAATCTTCCCTGACCACCTAGTTACTTAACAACCTCTTCCCCAAAACCGTGCAGCTAAGCACATATACATCTCAGGGCTTCAACCAATCAGTTTAAATGTATACCCCTTCTCAGGGCTGACCAATCACCCCCTGCCTGAACTGTTCCCACCAATGAATGTGCAAATCATGTTTTAGAGTTGTTATTTGATTTTCCCACAGTATATGGTGATTTGCTAAAGGAAGCTAGGATGTATGTTAAGTCCCTGCCCTCTCTAAAGAATGTATATAAAATCTGCTCATGTTGTTCTTGGGGCTCTTTGTTTTTTGCTCCTCTGAAGTGAGCTCTGAGCCCCAGCATGCTGGACCCCCAATAAACCCTTTGCTGTTTCATGAGAAATTCTCTTGGTGGTCTTTTCCTCCGACGTTCGGCCCACCTTTTCATCTGGAGGCCCTAGCTGAGAAATCCAGCAGTGACGAACAAAAGACCCCAATGGACTCCTTTCAGAGTAATTAAGGTGCCTCTTTCTGGTTTCAGGTTTCAGGTTAGGGCTTGGCAAAATGGCTGTCGGTGAAGAACATTAGCTCTATGCGATGGTGGCTGACAGATGTGTCACAGAGTCACAGGCCACGTCCCTGGGGGAAACTCCAGAGGACTCGGGAAATTGAGGATTAGTAGATTCCTCAACTCGGTTATTTTTTGCTTCAGGATTCGGTTTTCCAGCCCATCAGGTTTTGCTGGCTACTCAGTTTTGTTCATTGTCAGGAACTCATGTTGAGTTTACTGTCTGTCTTTATTGTCTAACCCATCAGGTTTGGCCAGTTACTCAGTTCTAATCTTTTTCTTGGACTCATGTTAAACGTTTACTGTTTGTCTTTGTCTGTGTCACGTTTGTGTATTCACTGTCCCTGTTTGAGTAACTCCCATTATGGGACATTATGGGACAAAGCACTTCCATGCCTCTGTCCCTTAACCTTGATCATTGGACTGATGTTCGCTCAAGTACCAAGAATCTTTCTTTTTCAGTAAAATGCCGGATCTGGCAGACTCTCTGTGCTTCAGAATGGCCCATCCTAGGAGTCGGATGGCCCCGAGAAGAATCCTTCCTCTTCCCTCTAATCCGAAAAGTCAAAGATATTGTCTTTCACCGGGGCCACTTGGCCACCTAGATTAACAGCCATATACCCCTTCCCCCACGATCTTATCATTCCAACATTCTGCTCCTCCCCCTCTTCCCTCCATTCTGAGTCAGAAGACTGGACACTCCTCTCTCTCCTTATCCTCTACCCTCGCTCCCCAACCCACAACATGTTCCAGATGATCCTCCCGCCGCTGACTCAGCCTCTCCGCCGCTAGAGGCAATTGGGCCAGACCCAAGCCCTCCAGGGGACTTCCCCGCAGCAGCAGCAGACCCTGCTCCCCTGAAGGAAGCTGGGCCACCTAAAGGAACCCGCAGGAGATAAATAATATAAAACTCGGAAGCCCCAGTGATGCTCCCTCTCTGTCCCTACGGGCCCATGAACCGACCCAACTGGGACCCCAACACCTTTGAATGTAGGTAGCATCTGTCCACTTATCGCCGTTCTCTAATAGTGGGTCTCTGAGCGGCCGCCAGAGGGCCGACTAATTTGGCCAAGGTAAGAGAGATTATCCAAGGGCCTAATGAGTCTCCTTCTATGTTTCTGGATAGAATTATGGAAGCGTATAGGAAATATATTCCTTTTGATCCTCAGGCAGAAGACCAAAAGCCATCTGTTGCAATGGCCTTTATCGAGCAGACTGCCGTAGATATTAAGAGAAAGTTACAATGTCTAGATGGATTATAAGATATGACCTTAAGAGATTTAGTTAGAGAAGCTGAGAAAGTATATTATAAGAGAGAAACTGAGGAGGAAAGGGAATAGAGGAGAGAGAAGGAAAGGGAACAAAAGAAGGAGGAAAGAAGCAAATGGCAGAGTAAAGCATTGCCTAAGGTTCTGGTCACAGCAGCAAATAGGCCAGAAGTTAAAAAGCAGGGATACATAAAGGCATACCTGGGCCCACGCCAAAGGCTGCCGTTGGCCTCAAATCAATGTGCCCACTGTAATAAAAAAGAACACTGGGCCAAAGAGTGCCCCCAAAAGAAGCAGCCACGCCAGCCCGCCGTGCTGACTCTAGAAGAGGACTAGGAAATTCGGGGCTCAGATCCCCTCCCCCAGCTCAGAGTAAAATTTGAAGTTGAGGGGAACACAGTGAACTTTGAAGTGATTACAGGAGCAGTATACTCAGCCCTTAAGACTTCACTGGCCCCCCTATCAATTAAATCGTCCCTAGTTCAAGGGGCTAATGGCAGTAGATATCAGGCTTGGACAACTAAGATGAATATGGACCTCGGAAAGGAAAAAGTCCACCACTCTTTCCTAGTAATCCCAGAATGCCCGGCCCCATTGATGGGCAGGAATATGCTTACCAAACTCTGGACTAGAATAACCTTTAACCCTAATGGTCCCCAAGTGGGGGTTCTAAAGCCTGAAGTATTAACTCCCATAGTAACATCTTTGACTATGTCTGTAGAAGATGAACATCAACTCTTCGCGCCCCCTAGGACTGATCAAACAGGCAAACTACCCCAGAAATGGATAAAAGATTATCCTAATGCCTGGGCAGAAACTGCTGGGTTAGGTCTAGCCATCAACAACCTCCAATAGTAGTAGAATTAAAAGCCTCTGCGTCTCCAATTAGTGTTAAACAATATCCTCTAAGCAAAGAAGCTAAGGATGGGATAAGGCCCCATATTCATAAATACCTGGGTCTTGGGGTCCTAAGGCCCTGTCAATCAGCCTGGAACACCCCCCGGTACCAGTAAGAAAGCCAGGAACTGGGGACTACCGTCCTGTTCAAGACCTAAGAGAGATAAACAACAGAGTGCAGGACATTCACCCCACAGTACCCAATCCATATAATTTGCTTAGCACTCTGAATCCGGAGCAGAAATGGTACACTGTGCTGGACTTAAAAGATGCTTACTTCTGCTCGCCTCTACATAAGGACTGTCAGTTGCTGTTAGCTTTAGAGTGGATAGACCCAGAACCTGGAACATCTGGCCAACTAACCTGGACTAGACTCCCACAGGGGTTCAAAAAATCCCCCATTCTCTTTGATGAAGCCCTCCACAGAGACATCAATGACTTCAAAACTGCACACCCCGAAGTCACCCTACTCCAATAGTGGATGATCTTCTACTGGCAGCCAACACCAAGGAGACCTATGAGTCTGGGACCCAAGCACTATTATTCGAGCTTGCTCGGCTTGGATATATGGCTTCTGCCAAAAGGCCCAAACTTGTCAGCAAGAAGTAATCTTCCTGGGTTATTCTCTTAGGGGTTGCAAACGATGGCTCCCTGAGCCCAGAAAAAAAACCGTTTTGCAGATACTGCCCCCATCTAATTAGAGAAAACTCAGAGAGTTTCTTGGGACTGCCAGCTTTTGCAGGTTATGGATTCCTGGGTTCGCATCTCTGGCTGCCCCTTTACACCCGCTGATAAAGGGGGATGCACACTTCCAATGGAACCCTGAGCACCAAGAAGCTTTTGATAATGTCAAAAAAAGGTGCTGCTATCTGCTCCGGCCTTAGCACTCCCAGATGTAGAAAACCCTTCACTCTCTATATCGAGGAAAAGAAAGGAATAGCACGGGGAGTGCTCACTCAGTCTTTGGGACCTTGGAAAAAGCCAGTAGCGTATTTATCCAAAAAACTGGACCCATTGGCTAGCGGGTGGCCCCATTGCTTAAGTGCTATAGCAGCGGCAGCCCTTCTAATAAAAGATGCTCATTAATTAACGTTGGGACAGAAGCTAACCATTATAGCCCCCCATGCCCTGGAGAGCATCATCTGTTAGCCTCCAGAGAGGTGGCAATCAAACTCCAGAATAAACCACTACCAGAGCCTCTTGCTTGACAAAGACAGAATAACGCTGGGACCCCCTGCTCCACTCAACCCACCTACACTGCTGCCAGAAGAATCATCAGGACCCGTCACTCATGAGTGTCAACACATACTGGCAAGGAAACCAGTATACAACAAGACTTGAAGGATCAGCCACTGCCTCGCCCTGAAGTCGTATGGTTTACGGATGGCAGCAGCTTCCTCCAAGATGGTAAGCGGCGGGCTGGAGCAGCAGCAGTTAGCAAAACTGATTTCATCTGATACTCTGGTCTCCCAGAAGGGACATCAGTCCAAAAAGCAGAACTGATTGCCCTTATGAAAGCATTGGAACTAGCAACAGGGAAAAGGGCCACCATATAAACTGATAGCCACTATGCATTTGCCACTGTTCATATGCTCGGGACTATTTACCAACAATGCGGGCTATTAACCTCTGCCGGGAAAAAAATAAAAAATAAAGATGAGATCCTCCACCTTGGCTCAGCAGTGCAGGGCCATAAGGAACTAGCTATAGTGGACTGTCCCAGGCACCAGAAGAGAAACAACCCTGTGGCAGTTGGAAACAGAAGGGCAGATGAGGAAGCTTAATTGGCAGCCCTAAACAGAGTGACTCTGTTAACTTTTTCCACACCGGGGGGAACAAAAATCAGGAGACTTGGCTGCCCCGGAACATTCAGGCAACTTATCATCTGAGGAGACAGATACAGAAATCTGGGACCCTACAGAGCCAAGTTTACAATTTCAAAAAGCCCACCTTTATGTCAAAGACGTACACCAGCTAAACCACTTAGGCTCAAAGAAGTTATAGGCACTCTTAAAGGACCGAAGAAAGGACTTATTATTGACTGACTCAAAGAGGAAAAAAATAGCTGAGCAGGTGACTAGAGCTTTTCAAGTCTTCCAATTAGTTAATACTTTCCCATCCAAGATTCCTGCAGGGAAGCGCATACGAGGAACCAGACCAGGACAATTCTGGGAAGTGGACTTTTCTGAAATTAAGCCAGCAAGGTATGGACTTAAATATCTCCTAGTCTTTGTAGATACTTTTTCAGGATGGGTCGAAGCCTTCCCCATGAAGAAAGAAACAGCTCAGATGGTGGTCAAAAAGATCCTAGAAGACAGTTTTCCAAGGTTCGGCCTGCCTAAGGTAATAGGGTCTGATAACGGACCAGCATCCGTGGTCCAGGTAAGTCAGGGATTTTCCAGGACCCTGGGGATTACTTGGAAGTTATATTGTGCTTATAGACCCCAGAGCTCAGGACAGGTAGAAACGATGAATAGAACCATCAAAGAGACTTAACGAAATTAATCTTGGAGACCGGCATAAAAAATTGGACTATGCTCCTACCTCATGTACTTTTTCGTGCAAGAAATACCCCTCCGCCCCTTTGTGTAACCTCACCCCTTATGAAATTCTCTACGGTGCCCCTCCTCCATTAAGGGACCTAACCCCAACTCTGAGATTAATGATTCCTTTCACACACCCTTGCTAGACAGACTTAAAGCCCTTGAACAAACCCAGCACCCAGCGATACCTGTGGAAACAGTTTGCCACTGCTTATCATCCTGGAGACGAGGGAACTCCACATCGATATCAAGTGGGAGACTTCGTCTACATGAGACAGTATCGGGTGTCATCCCTGGAACCCTGCTGGAAAGGACCATACCAGGTGCTGCTTATAACACCTACAGTGGTGAAAGTGGATGGGATCACTTCCTGGATCCATGCCTCCCATCTCAATCCTGTGCCCTGTCCATACTCTGGCTGGAAACTGGAACAGACTGGTAACCCTCTCAAGTTGCATGTCTGTGGTGTGGGTAGGGCTATGGATTCTTCCCCTGACCACCAGCAGTCCTAATCCCCATCAGCCTGTTCAGCAACAATGGCAAGTTATAAATCCTACTGGGCAAGTAGTGTGGTCTATTTCACATACAGCCCCCTTATGGACTTGGTGGCCATCTCTCCACCCGGACATTTGTCAGCTTGCCATAGGCCTCTCTGACTGGGATCTCCCTGACATAGTGGACCCCACACAGATCCCACTAAAGCCCAAACCAACTTACCCCATGAATTATTGATGTCATCTCCCCAGCTCAGGTGTAAACTAGCCAGTCTTGTTTATTAAGTGTGCCCAGCTGATTTCTGAAATCGCAAACAGGCCCAAACCTGTGGAGGACCCAGTGACTTTTATTGTAGATCTTGGGGTTGTGAACACACGGGAGCTACATTGTGAAACCCAAACTCCCCAGACAGTAAGATTCGGTAGGATGAAATGACATCTGGATTGATCCCAATAAATGTGCCGCTATCCAAGTGGTGTCAAAAACTTGCTGTGGAAAAAATAGTCTATGTTACCCCCTCAATATAACTTTCACTTCCAAAGGAAGGGGCTACCTCAGAACAACATGGCCTATGGGAAATACTTGGGGAATGCGATTCTATATTAATGGCCCTGGCTATGACTTTGGTCTCTGGTTCACCATTCGGCTTAAAAAGGAAGAAAATCCCACAGCAATAGGGCCCAATCCATTCAAGTCTGGAATTAAGCCTCCTAAACCTCCCATGCCTAGATCTACCAAAACCCCTCTACCATCTCATACTTCGCAGTTTCCGTCTTTGCCTACTTCCCCAGTCCAGAGTACAGCTGACTCCTCCCCCTGGGAACTAATTAAAGGAACCTTTATGGTACTGAACTCCACACAGTCAGAACTCCTTGCATTTCAGCCCAGGTATTTGACAGCTCTGTACATTATTGTGTAATGGTGCAGATACCCCCCAGGGTGCTCTATCATGATCCAGAATCCTTTGAAGGTCTACTAGGTGGACAAACAGCCCGATTTTGCCGGGAGCCAGTGTCCCTTACTTTAGCCATCCTATTGGGGCTAGGAGCTGCTGCAGGAGTGGGTACAGGAACAGCTGATATGATCCATGGGTCACAACAAATGGACTGATTAGAAACAGCAATAAATCAAGACTTGAAGACGTTAGAGACCTCCATCACAGTTTTTCAGGAATCCTTAACCTCTCTCTCTAAAGTTGTTTTACAGAACAGGTGAGGATTAGACCTCCATTTAATAAGGGAGGGGGGCCTCTGTGCTGTACTGAGAGAAAAATGCTGTTTTTATGCTGACCATACTGGAGTTGTAAAATAATCCATGAGTAAATTGAGAAAATGCCTTGAAGAGCACCAGAGAGAAAGGGAGAATCAACAAGTGTGGTTTGAGTCATGGTTTACCTTGTCCCCCTGGTTAACTACACTCCTATCAGCCTTAGCTGGACCCCTGATCATGCTTATGGTGTTGATAACTGTGGGACCTTGTTTGCTTAACCTCATAGTTTCCTTTCTCCAGGCTCAGATTGGGCAGGTAAAACTCATGGTAATCAGACAGAAATACACTTCACTGGCAGAAATAGAATGTGAGACCCCACAAAAATTATGATTCATTACTTTTAAAATTAAAAGTAGGCAGAAAAAGGAGAAATGAAAGAATTAAAGAAATTAAAATTGAAACGTAAAGAACCAGGTTTTGTAAAGTTTACAAGCTGTGCTCAGAACCTTAAATTCCTGTGTCAGTGAAGACAATTCCCGGAACTGCCCATTAGATGTGTTGAAATCTTTCCTGACCACCTAGTTACTTAACAACCCCTTCCCAGAAACCGTGCATCTCAGCACGTATACATCTCAGGGCTTCAACCAATCAGTTTAAATGTATACCCCTTCTCAGGGCTGACCAATCACCCCCTGCCCGAACTGTTCCCGCCAATGAATGTGCTAATCATGTTTTAGAGTTGTTATTTGATTTTCCCACAGTATATGATATTTGCTAAAGGAGGCTATGATGTATATAAAGTCCCTGCACTCTCTAAAGATTGTATATAATCTCTTCTCAAGTTGTTCTCGGGGCTCTTTGTTCTTTCCTCCTCTGAAGTGAGCTTTGAGCCCCAGCATGCTGGACCCCCAATAAACCATTTGCTGTGGCATGAGACAATAGGTGCTTGGGTTTTCTCATGTCTCCAAATCACATAAAGAATCTATACCTGACAGTCAGTAAGCCTCAAATTGGAGAAGCAGTGCAGTATTAGCGGCAGGGCTATTTGATCACTCCTGATTCAAAGGAAGGGTGTTCAGGCCACCCAATGCCCTTCTGGACTTCAAATATTACCTAGATTTCTGTTTTCATACTTATATTTCACCAGTATATTCTTGTAAATATCTCAGGTTCCCAATACCATAATTCATCCTGCAGAATGATTCCTAAACCAAATCGAACCTGTTATTACCCTTAACCATGCAATATTTCCTCAATATAACTTAACAGAAGAACAAGGATATTGTTGGTCTTACAATACAGGAATGTAGGGGATCTTCCTCCTGCTGAGAAACTCAAAGTTCCGTGCAGAAATGATCCCTGAAGAAGATGTAGACACCTATGAAAGACCTGAGAGAGCAAAAGTCAACTTCCATGTAAAACAACCTGGTCAAAATGAAGGGATGTGTCTGAAAGCCTCTCTCTTCTTAATGTAGATTAAATCGACCAAACCAGGCCTGTGTGGAGAGCTGTTCCCGGGTGCCTATGGTTGATATACCATTCTATCTTGTGAAAGTGTCACAGGAAGTATGGGCAGCCTCCATCTCATGGGACCCTTGGAAGCAAGTGTTAGGAAAAAGTGGTTGCCAACCCAGTGACCTCATTCAGTTCGTGAAGGAAGTGACCTATCACACTTCCTTGGTGATGGAACTCTCTGAACTCGGGATCCAGGAAGCCAGGCACCCAGAGCCATTCCCAGTCCCAGTCCCAGTGGTCTCATTTGTTTGGATTTACCAAGGACAGAGTCAGTCTTTCTTAGTACCTACTGAAGTGAGAATGGCCAAATGCCAGGAGAGCTCTGAAGAGGGGCCTTTTCTGAGAAAGCAGGTAGTGGCTCAACCATGGCTCCTGACAACTTCACAGAGTTGGCAAAGAAGTCCAGGTCTGAGATAGGACAGGCCATTTTGGTGGAACATAGTATGGCCCACCAGTCAGAGGACACTCAGGATACTCACAGACATACTTGGGGGAAGGAGATTCCGTTGTGGGTGTCTGTGTGAGTTTGTGGTTTTGTCTCATGTTCTGAGAATAGGTAGGAAAGGCGGTTTGTTTGTTTAGACTGGAATGTTTCTAGAAAGTCGTTTGACAACGCGAGTGTTTCTATGTCTGTGTATCCCACTGAATCCGTTTTTGTAGACATTTGAAAAGAGAATTCATCAATGGTTGTGTCCTGTCTAGTAGAAAGCTTCCCAGCATTCATCTTGCCAAATTAAAGAATAAAGAGCTGCTTGCCTTATGGATGGGCAACACCTATTATCTTCTTAAGTTCCTCTTTTCTTCCTGAATACTGGCCACTCTCCAGAATAGCCTCATGGTATTATTTCCAAGATATGTACCACCTCCAAGCTCTGTGACATGATCATGTACTGGATAGCTGAAGGGAATGAGAGCATCTCAGAAAACTCAGATATCAGTGCGACCAGTAAAGTCTCAGTGGAGAAATACTACTTTGGACTTTTGCTTACCTATTGTTCTGTTGTCCTGAATGTCAGGAACGTGTTTGCCTCAGGCCACCCCTGTGTGAAACCTGAAGAAATCAGTTTTCAAATGGAAAAGGATGGGCGTCACCTGTGGCTCTTTGCTTAATTGCTTTGGAAATGGATGTGGCTGAATCAGCCTCTTTGCCCTCTGTGAGGCAGTGGCTTAGATTCTCAGCACCTGATGGATCTAAAAAAAGTTTCCAAGTGTGCATCCAAAACCAAAATGGCCAAAAGAGCAGTCATTGTGGATGAAGTCTCTCGCCTTCCTCTGTAAGCTTCCTGACCTCCATCAAGTGAGAATAGGGATCCGTTGGGTCAAACCAGTTCTTCAAAGCTCTGCAGAGGCTAGCCAATAGGTGCTTGGGTTTTGTCAGGACACCAATTCACATAAAGAATCTATACCAGTCAGTTGGCCTCAAACTGGAGAAGCAGAGCAGTATTAAAGAAGGGCTATTTGATCACTCTTGGTTCACAGGAATGGTGTCTAGTCCACTCTGACTTTAGGCAAATGAGGGGCAAGGGAGCTTATTTTGGACACTGTCTTGGGCTGCGCCCGTCATGGAAACCTCTAGCTAGAGGTTATTCAGAGTGTCTATGTTGAAGAAGATGAGGGCCATGTGGGAGTTTTTTGGTTTTAATTGTGGTCAATTGTTGGTGGTTAGAAGAGAATCCTGGGTCCACCTGGGCTGGAATTCTGGTGCGATTCCCCTTAAAGTCTGATTTCTGGAACTGACCTCAGAGAAATATTGCCATTAATTGTGTTGGGATTTTAGGCGGCCATGCATGAGAGTCGCCATTGGAAACTGAGATCTAAGCCTGGGGTGGCTATTCACCAAGCACTGTCAATCTCAGCCAGGACATCACATGATTTTATTCTGAAAGACTTGGCAGCCATTGTTGAGAGTCAAAACACACATGGACCTCACATTGTAGACCTCAATGGGCCTGGCTTCATGTGGCCTTTTGGCCACTCTTTGGGAAGACTTGCCTCTGAAAATTCTCCAGAGTTTTCCTTGAAATGTGCTTTCTAAAAATTTAATGGTTCCTGAATGAATTGAAACCCACAGTTTCTCCAACTTCATCCTTGAAAAATGTCTAGATAAATACCATGAAATTTTTGAAATTTCCACGACCAGGTGGCACTGGAGAACCTTTGGATGTCCTGTTGCTGATCAAGAGGGTACCAGACAGTGCCTTCCTTGACTGGGTTTCATGAAAATGGTGTAGAACAGAGCTGCCAGTATGGTGGAGCCTGTTGAGTAGTGGGCCCAGAGCTGTGGTGTGCAGTTGTGTGATAAAATATCTGTGGTGGGGTCATGTGGATCTTACTTTGGCTTCCAAAGGCTTGTGACTGACATGGTGCAGCCAGCATACCTTTGTATATTAAGCCATCTTGTTAGATGGAGAGTTTTCAGGGCAATGTTCAGAATCAAGTTGCTATGGTCAAGGGGGCAAGCAATGTGGTGTAGAAGCCTGGTTGGTGCATTCTCCTGCAGACCCTTACACACCACACGTGACAGAACTCCCTCCAGCACTGTGTCCCAGTGGAACTCCTTGTATTTTGTGAAGCAAATACCAAACTCCCAGTGCAGCAACAAGAAACACAACAAAATTGGAGAATGACCAAATGGCTTCACAGTCTACACGGAAAGATTCTTAGACCCCAGTGGCCACAGTAAACCCACAAAGAGAGAATTCAGCACTGCTACCTCATGTTCATTGGAAAATAAGAAACCATGTCCTCCATGTAACAGATGCATACACAGCTTTGATGGTCTCACTAAAAAGGAAGCTAAAGCTCCTGAAAACAACATATATTTCAAGTGTACAACCTCAAAGACAGTTTCCCAGATGTCTTGAGGCCTGCACACTTCCATGTTTGTGGAGTTTTTACAGTCTCCATTACTTTTGGAAACTCCTCTACCACCTCCAGTGTTGTGAACTCCAGAGCATTTTCCATTCCAGATATGTATTCCTAGATTTTCTAACTCTTCTCCTCTAATTGTATCTTACTTGGGGCTAAGGTAATGTCAAGGCATTGTTCTGGATGAGAGTGGGAAGATTTTTTTGTAGCACATATTTGCATACACATTGGATTCATTTTCCAATTATTCATTCAAAATACTGAATCCCTCATAGTAACCCACTTCCTACTAGACTCTGACTACAAATCCTATTATGATGGATAAAAATAGACAAAACCAAATTGAAATACAAGTAGTTCAGAGGATGCAAGGTTAACATTTGGACGTTCCTTTTGCATTATATATGGTAGGAGTTTTAAATCTAGTCATTTTTTTGTTGAAACTCTTCTCCATGTGTTTTTAAAGTTAACAAATATGTGAATTCATGTCTCCATTTCTCTGTAGCCTATTCAGCACATATATTTTTATATGCACATATAGAATCCTACCTGGTACCACACGTACATTCTTGTGAGGTGGCTCACTTGGCAGATACAAATTGTGAGAAGAGATCACTCCTGTTAAACACTGTTGAAACGGAAAATTCAACCTATGAGTGAGTATCCTAGCTGAACAACATTATACATAAATTCATGTTCAGTAAAATGAATATTTTTAGATCTGTGGATGATATATATTTCATGGTGAATTTCATTTGGCTTGTATATTAATACTTTTTAATTTCTGTGTGTGTATTTTAATATATATATATATATATATATATATATATATATATATATATATATATATATACACTGTCCAGAGTTTTCAAAATATGAAATAAATGTATCTTATTATGTACTCCCTAAATTCATTAATATTTAAGTGCGTATTTATAATCAACTTTTCATAAGATTATTCTAAGACATATTCATCCTCCTGAAATACGTATTTGTTTCCTAGTACTGAAAACTAAGTTAAGTGAATTGTGCATACATATCCTAATATTTTTACACTAATTGACCCAGGTTAATATAAATGCAAGTAGATTTCTATAGGACATGATGTGTATTTTGACGTTCATTTTTTTTCAACACTTGTACATTACTATTTCCTCAGTTTATGCACATCATAAGATATATATTTCATCCACAAGTTCACAAATTTAAAGGCTTTTGTTTCACTTTCAATCACTTCCTGCTTCAGAACACATGTATTCCTCCAGGTTACATGACTGGTCTTTTCATGAGACTTCTTTCCAAACACATTATTTTCGATTTCCACAATTACTTTTGAAGCAAAACTCACACATTCTTCATGATAAACCATAACCCTAATATTACCATTAGATGTATAACTGGTTTGAATGAATGGATATATATCAATATAAGGTTTCCTGTACATTTTCAGATATCAATTTGAACCATTATTTAAGTTGGAACCAGTTATATTATTTATTCACAGTATGGTCTATTCATGCATTATTTCTATATTCATAGACACAGTGTACACCTATTTGTATTCAAAATACTAATTTACACGTCTTCAAAATACTGTTCCTAGAAATGGTGAAAGAAATACTCATGTCACCTGATCTACATATACATTTTATCACAGTAATATTCTGGAAACAAAAAGCAAATGTCACACTTATGATTGTACTAAAGCCTAAATGGAAATTGAACATGGATTACTAAAATCATCCATGTCCAGTTTGCCTATTGCTCTCAAATGTGGATCCTATTGGTGACTACATATTTGTTTCTTCATAAGATTATATATTCAACCTCAAACCTGTTGAAAATGTCTAATCCTATTTCTCACCTTATACTTTGCCTGATTTCCTAATGTCTCTATTGATATATATTTTCCCCAGTTCATCATTGTGACTGCCTCTTAACATGTGCTGACATTTACATTCACTCTCTACATGAAACCCTATTGCTAAAGACCATTTTGTCCAAATCCTATACTCACTCATCTTTCTAAAACTACCGTCTATCTTTCTAATCCTACCGACTATCCCTTTTTGACTGCATGTTCTCTTCGACATTCAATCATCCAAGGTACAATATCCTATACCATTGTATATTGATTTATCTGAGACATCTGTGCAGAAATTAATTCAAAGCTAAGTATCCCAATCAAGGGCCCAATGCCCTTC
The DNA here is from genome assembly GCF_048772815.1 of Callospermophilus lateralis. Taxonomy (NCBI): domain Eukaryota; kingdom Metazoa; phylum Chordata; class Mammalia; order Rodentia; family Sciuridae; genus Callospermophilus; species Callospermophilus lateralis. Next base: position 287,685 of record NW_027515125.1, read on the forward strand.
TGGGCATCAAATCTCACCTAGATTTCTGTTTTCATACCTATATTTCAACTGTATATTTTGTAAATATCACATGTTCCCATAACCATTATTCATCCTGCAGAATTATTCCTAACCCAATTGAACATGTTGTTAACCCTAACCATACACTGTTCCCTCAATCTAACTTTACAGAAGATCAGGGAGAGAGTTGGTCTTCCAATACTGGATTGTAGGGTATCTTCCACCTGATGAGAACCTCAAAGGTCCATGCAGAAATGATACATGGAGAAGAAGGCAGCTATGAAGGACCTGAGAGAGCAAAAGTCATTTTCAATGTTAAACAACCGGGTCAGGATGAAGAGATGTATCTGAATCAGCCTTTCTCTTCTTAATATAGAGAAGATGGACCAAACCAGGCCTGTGAGAAGAGCTGTTCCCGGGTGCCTATTGTTGATATACCATTCTAACTTGTGAAACTGTCACAGAAAGTAGGGGCAGTCTCCATCTCCTGGGACCCTTAGAAGCAAATATCAGTACACACTTCCTTGGTGATGGAACACTCTGAACTTGGGATCCAGGAAGCCAGGCACCCAGAGTAAGTCCCAGTCCCAGTCCCAGTGGTCTCAATTGTTTGGATTTACCAAGGACAGAGTCAGTCTTTGTTGGTACCTACTGAAGTGATAATGGCCAAATGTCAGGAGACCTCTGAAGAGGAGCCTTTTCTGAGAAAGCAGGTAGTGGCTCAACCATGGCTCCTGACAACTTCACAGAGTTGGCGAAGGAGACCAGATCTGAGACAGAACAGGCCATTTTGGGGGAACATAGTATGAACCACCAGTCAGAGGACACTCAATATATTCACCAACATACTTGGGGGAAGGAGGTGCCGTTGTGGGTGTTGGTGTGAGTTTGTGGTTTTGTCTCTTTTCTGAGAATAGGTAGGAAAGACTGTTTGTTTGTTTGGACTGGAATGTTTCTAGAAAGTCGTTTGACAACGCGAGTGTTTCTATGTCTGTGCATTCCACTGTATCTGTGGTTGTAGACATTTGAAAAGCGAATGCATCAATGGTTGTGTCCTGTCTAGTAGAAAGCTTCCCAACATTCATACTGCACAATTTAAGAATGGAGAGAGGCTTGCCTTATGGATGGGCAACACCTACTATCTTCCTAAGTTCTTGTTTTCTTCCTGAATACTGGCCACTCTCCAGAATAGCCTCATGGTTTGGTTTCCAAGATATGTACCACCTCCAAGCTCTGTGACATGGCCATGTACTGGATAGCTGAAGAGAATAGAAGCATCTCAGAAAACTCACATATCAGTGTGACCATTAAAGTCTCAGTGGAAAAACACTGCACTGGGCCTTTTGCTTACCTATTGTTCTGTTTTCCTAAATGTCAGGAAGATCTTTGCCTCAGGAAACCCCTTTGTGAAGCCAGAAAAAAGAGTTTTCAAATGGAAATGAATGGGCATCACCTGTGGCTCTTTGCTTAATTGCTTTGGAAAGAGATGTGGCTGAATCATCCTCTTTGCCCTGTGTGAGGCAGCGGCTTAGATTCTCAGCACCTGATGGATCTAAAGAAAGTTTCCAAGTGTGCATGCAAAACGAAAATGGCCAAAAGAGCAGTCATTGTGGATGAAGTCTCTCGCCTTCCTCTGTAAGCTTCCTGACCTCCATCACGTGAGAATAGGGATCCTTTGTGTCAAATCAGTTCTTCAAAGCCCTACAGAGGCTAGCACATAAGGGCTTGTGTTTTCTCATGACACCAATTCACATAAAGAATATATACCAGACAGTCAGTAGGCCTCAAATTAGAGAAGCAGAGCAGTATTAAGAGCAGGACTATTTGATCACTATTGGTTCACAGGAAGGGAGTCCAGGCCACCCTGACTTTAGGCAAATGAGGGGCAAGGGAGTTCATTTGGAAAACTGTCTTGGGCTGTGCCCCTCATGGAAACCTCCAGCCAGAGGTTATGAAGAGTGTCTATGTGGAAGAAGATGAGGGCCATTTGGGAGTGTTTTGGTTTTAATTGTGGTCATTTGTTTGGTGGTTGGAAGAGATGCCTAGGTCCACCTGGGCTTGAACTCTGGTGTGATTCCCCTTACAGATTGAGTTCAGGAACTGACCTCAGAGAAGTATTGCCATGAATTGTGTTGGGATTTTAGGAGACCACGCATGAGAGTTGCCTTTGGAAACTGAGATCAATGCCCAGGGTGGCTTTCCATAGAGCATTGTCAATCTCTGCCAGGGCATCACATTATTTTATACTGAAAGACTTGGCAGCCATCGTTGACAGTCAAAACACACATGGGCCTCACATTGTAGACCTCAATGGGCCTGGCTTCATGTGTCTTTTTGGCCACTCTTTGGGAAGCCTTGCCTCTGAGAATTCTCCAGAGTTTCCTTGAAATGTGCTTCCTCAAACATTAATGGTTCCTGAATGAATTGAAACCCACAATTTCTCCAACTTCATCCTTGAAAAATGGCTAAATAAATACCATGAAATTTTTGAAATTTTCATGACCAGGTGGCACTGGAGAACCTTTCAATGTCCTCTTGCTGATGAAGTGTGTACCAGACAGTGCCTTGATTGACTAGGTTTCATGAAAATGATGTAGAACAGAGATACCAGTATGTTGGAGCCTGCTGAGTAGTGGGCCCAGAGCTGTGGTGTGCAGGTGTGTGATAAAACATCTGTGGTCGGGCCATGTGTATCTGCCATTGACTTCCAAATGGCTTGTGGCTGACATTGTGCAGCCAGGAATCACTTATATGTCTGATAACTCTCCATATAAGGCATCTTGTTATATGGAGATGTTTCAGGACAATGTTCAGAATCAGGTGCAATGGTCAAGGGGACAAGCTATGTGGGATAGAAGCCTGGTTGATGCATTCTCCTGCAGACCCTGACCCATCTCATGTGAAAGAAGTCCCTCCAGCACTGTGTCCCAGCTGAATTCCTTGTATTTTGTGAAGCAAATAACAAATTCCCAGTGCAGCAGCAAGAAACACCACGAAAAGTGGAGGATGACCAAATTGCTTCACAGTCCACACGGGGAGTCACTTAGCCTTCAGTGGCGACAGTTTACCTACAAAGAGTGAATTCAGCACTGCTGCCTCATGTCCTTTGAAAAACAAGAAACCATGCCCTCCAGGTCACATAGATGCAGATCCAGCTTTGATGGTCTCATTAGAAAGAAAGCTAAAGCTCCTGACAACAACATATATGTCAAGTGCCCATCGTCAGAGGCAGTTTCTAAGGAAGTCTTCAGGCTGGCAGAGCTCCTTGTTTGATAGCATTTACCTATTAGACCAGGATGCAAGAAAAGACCACTGACTCCAATTAAAATCAAGTTAAAGCAAGCTTATATTTTCCACTGCCCAGGTGGCCTCTCCCTACCAAAACAGTGGGAACAAGACAGCCACCCAAATTTCCTACAGCCCAGGTTTATAACCCAGAATTTTACACTACAGGGGGGTTAAAATATCAGAACTTTGACAAGCATCAAACTAATCGTAGTTTATATATATATATATATATATATATATATATATATATATATATATATATATATATATATATATATATTTGCTGGCCCCAACATCAGAATTTATGAAGACCATTAGAGCCTCAGAAAGGGTCATTGTCTGGCCAGGGAAGGCCAGTATTTATGAGGTGTCAATAAACTTTCATAGAGGGCTGTTCCTGGTCAAAGAGCCAGGCATGGGTGAGTTCAAGGCCACGGGCAGGCATTGCAAGCAGGTTCAGAATTTGGTGTAATTTATAGTTAAGCCAAAATTTTCTTTTCATGGCTTTGTGGCAAGATGGATCCCAATTTTAATAAAAGATCAGGTTGGGTCTATCATTCCCCCCTTTTCTAATGTGTCCCTTTCAAATCTTTGATAGGGTAGGGGAAGAGCACTGAGGGAATTTTAATACCTCACGTAACAGTCTCCATATTTTTTGAACTCACACAAAACCAGTCTCCCTGATTTTACCTGACTTAATTAATTACTTAAAATGAAAGTCTATTTATTTTTGGCTCCATTGTTGTAAGAAGAGTGGCGCCACTCATTTTGGCTTCTTCTGAGCTGAGAGAGGGTGACATGAGGGGGCACAGCATGAGGGACATGAGTTGCCTTTTAGAAGTCAGTTCGGTTTGAAGTCTGGTTGTGGTAGAACAGTTTGTAAAGTCATCTGGGGATGGGTTCTTCTATGAGAGAAACAAAAACCATGAGTACTGAATAAATGTTGCAGCTGCTGAAACAAGTCACTGTATAGATGTCCCCTCATCTGTCTTCAATATCCCCAGTTATCAGGACTTTCAACTTAATATTTAACTTTTAGTGTCACAGTTGTCCCACCCCATAAGATACAGTTTAATAATTTAATGTCATCTGATCTTGCAAATTCCTTTTACTAGTATGACCTCTGTGTGTAATAGAGAAACCTTTAATTCTGTTAGTCAGGGCTGGATAATCATACTAGCAAACACCAAGCCTACCTGTGTAGGTTAGGAATATCTGTAGGCCTTAAACAAAAAACTTCTGCCTCTGGTAGCTCCTCTTGATAGTCTCTTTTTATTCTCATCAGGCATTCCTCTCTGAGAATCTTTCTTTGTAGCCTCCAGTCTTACTTATTTTGGGAGGCTACCATAAAGTGTATACGTTAAAATATTATTATAACTATTATTATTTAAAATGCCCAGGAATGGCTGTATTTTGGGTTTATCTGTCTTTGCTAAGAGTTTAAGATGAAGCAGTAAAACTGACTTTTGTTTCTATCTATTGTTAACAGTCAGCTGAGATTTTATGGGAGTCATTTCTGGGGAAACTTGAGAGCAGCTTCTCAGTTCTGCTAGTGCCATTTGCGCTAGGTGATTCCAGGTCTTGCTTGACCATGTGGCTTCTCTCAGAAGCATCAGGAATATCTCCCTTCTCTGATGACTCTCTTCTTCGTAGAAAATGCACTGATTGGCTTTCTGTTCTCCAGTGGCCTCATTAAACTTCCTGATCAGGAGTTTATGTGGCTGAGAGTTGCAAAGTTCTTTAGAGAAGTCTCCTGTTCCCTGGATACAAACTGACTCAGAGGTCAAGAGCCAAAATTTGTTTTATTGTCCCTTTTCATTTAAATTAAATTTTAAATCCTAATCTTAAACATCCAGCAAATAAATTTTAACAGCCTTATATTAAGAGTACTGTGCTTTAATGTCTATAATTTAAAATTATTTATCTTTTTATTATTTGGATCTGTATTTTTCTGTCTTGTAGGTGATGCCTTATTATCTTAAATTAACCAATGTTGTGTTCAAAAGCAACTCTTTTGTAAAACACTAACAGGGAATCTTTAGTTAACTTATAAGGAAATTACAAAATAAAATTAACAAGAGTAAAAATACTTAGTTCGTGTAATAGCTACCCTGAATTTTTGGCTGAGTTATAAATTATATCCCCTTTTTGAGATCCTAGTAATCTTGACAGAAAAAAAAAATCTTCTGAACGTAACTTTAAATTAAATAACATCTGACCTACTGCTTTCGTAGTTATTCTCACATGTTGTAAGATGAGACACAGAGCCTTATCTCAGGTAAGGCAGGGCTCTATATAAATCTTAAGTCTTTTAGTTCTAAAGCTGATCTTTTTTTTTATTTATCATCTTACACAGTTTACATAAATTGTTTGAGGTCACATGAACATTAGCTAACACCATATGATATCACATTTAAAACATGAATTAAAGAAAGGCTGAAAGTTTTTAACCTTTACATAGATTAGGAGCTCATTAACTTAAAAAATATATTTAAATTTTTCCCCAATGTAAAAAGTAACTTAAAACTTTACATATCTTATTGATTACAAGTAAATAAATCCCCAATATATATATATTTTTTTACCATACAACTTCAGAACACCAGCTTGATGTAATGCTCTTTTAAAGTTTCTACTTTACAGACTTGTATACCTGGAAGATATGAGCACATTAATAGCATCACAATGACATTGATGTTTTTACATTAACCAAATTTAGCTTTTAAAGAAATTCCAGTACAGTGCTCTAAAATAACAGTTCTTATTTAATCAGTTGTTTAATTTTTATGGTTGCTTGCTCTAGAAAAATAAAAATAAACACAATGTTATGGGTAAACTTTTGTTTTCAGAAATTTGTGTCGCTTTATCACATGACTGATTTTTACAATCTTATACAGACTTTAGAACAAACTTATACAGACCTTACTAAATCAATCAGATATCTAACAAAAGTACTCATGAATGAGTAATCCCATATCAAATTTACTTCACTTATTTATCAAAATATTAGAGAAATGTATGGAACAGTGTAAACCATTTTTTTGTTAAAGGAAAAGTCCTAGAACCAAGGCATATTAGACATTTTATAGACATTAATATTTTATTAGATTTTTGAGCAGCTAGAAAAACTTGTAAGCTTAAATTTAAAGACATTTATTGTTATTTGTTTATCCAAATTCAAAGTGAACCATTTAACTCACGTGAATTAAAGATCTTCGAATCCACTTTTTAAAATTTGTTTTCATGAGTGCTTTTTTTTAATGATCGCTCCTTATATATGTTAATTTGTATATCATATATATGATATACGAACATATGGATATATGGACATACAACACATAACAAAAGTGTGCACAAATAATAATAGTAAGGCCTTGTAGCTTTTCACAGGTGAAATCTCCATTGTAATGTTTCAGAACTCCACTGTTGGTCAAAGATAGAACTGATGAGAAAAATATTAACCTAGTTCTCTAGGATCAAAATAATGAGCTCAAAAAAAATACAGAATCTAAGGAAAAAAATGAGAGTCCTAGAAAAAATGACTGGCCAGTAATTAGTAAATACCATACGATTTACCTTTTTTTTTCCCACTTAGACATCAGATCAGTCTCCTACTGAGCTTGTAGGCTTCTTTCATTTACATTTCAACATAAGTCCTGGCTGAGTTCTGGAAGGAGCTGGAAAAAACTGCTATTCTGAGCGGACACCTCAGGCCTAAGGCACTTTAACCATAATTTTCAGGTGAGGATGTTGAAAATTATGATACAATTTTAAGATACAATTCAAAATTTTATACCTTAACATCTTGTTTTGTCAGCAGATACCATACTATGATTTACTATCCTTGTCCAAATTAATGCACTGACACACTGTGACATTTACCCAGGCTACCCAATTAAAAATTGGTGAAAAAAAAGACTAAATGATTGGGAAGTTACTTGCCAACTTGGAAGTAGAATTCTTTAGTTTTCCATTTTAAGTATTTAAGTTCTCTGGCATGAATTATCTGAAATCATAAACTAAAAAATTACCTAAACCCGACTTTTAACTGCAAGATTGAGCAATGCTACAAAAACCCATCCAGATACCATATTGTTACAATAAAACATCATCATTTAGACACACATTCAGCTAAGATCATTCCCAAGAAACAATTTATAATATCAACACATTATTGCACATGTCTTAAATGGCCAGAAACAAAGACAAAAGACAGACAGAAAGGAGCTCCAGACTATGGCTGACAGGACAGAAGCCTTTAAAACAGCAGATAAGAGAAAAATCTCCTACACCAGTGGCATGATAGATGTCCCCACAAGGGCATCAGATGTTTTCACAGAGGGGCAACCTGAAATGTAATATCAAAGGTCTCCATGGTGACTTTACTGCATTTAGTGTCTCCTTTTTCTTTTTCTCTTTTTTAAGAAAACAGAGGTGGCATAATACTTACAGTGCAGGGAAGGAAGGAGGGAATTTACTGAAGCAACAGGACTTCGGCAGCTGCTGGGAGTCCCTCAGTCCCGTCTTTTACTTAAACAGGATTAGCTCCTCTGGTTTGGTTCCACCCCAAGCACGCTGAATCTCCTAACATTTCAGTAGTCAGCTCTCAAAAATTCCGGGGTCGGGGGGGTATCAAAATTTGTAACTTAAATTTCGGTTCTGGACCTTGAAGCCAATTAATACCAATTTAATATAAGGACAGGGTTTGAGAAAAAGTAAAAGGGAGGTTTACTGCTTTGCTAACAAAGGATAAAAACAGGGGACTCTGTCCAAAGTTGTGACTCTCTTGATCTGGAGGGACAAGGGGTTTTAAAGGAGCTTCACTTGTTAACCTGGGAGATACTCAGTTATTAGGTCTCCAGCAGGCATTGCCCTCTGCAGTGGGTGTGCTCCAGACAGCCAGCTAGGGGCTTCTCTCATCCTGCTTAACAAAGGGGGGTATAGTGCATCCCATTTCTTTAAAACACAGTCCAAAGGGGTGACAGGCTTACATGCTTTATTACCCATTTTCACGTCCAATATCCTTAAGTTTTTACCACAGAAATCACACAACAAAACGCACAAAAACAAACAAATAAAAAACATTTAGAACACAGAACAAAACACACACAAAAAAACAGAAACTCGGCGAATAAACAGAAAACCAGAGGAGCAATGCAGCGTCTTGCTAAAGCTCCGGGGTAGGAGCTCCTGCGTGCCAGTCGGCACCTCTCTACACTTTCAGAGGTATTCCCTACAGAAAAGAACAGAGGAAAGAAGGATTCCTATTACTGTCCCGGACAGGAGTATATGTGAGCCTTCCCAGGCCACCTCTCTGTCATCAGAAGAGAACTCCCTTAACCGGATATCAGATGTTATAAAGGCGCCTCTTACCTATGAAGGCCTCCTCCACCAGGTGCTTGATAATAGTTTTAGTGCGATGGTTCACTGCAGTGATCCACGGACTGAAGGCTCATTCCAAGGCCTTGGAACTTGGCTCTCCAGCCTGGAGTCCTGGAGGATAGGCCAGCTTCAGAATTTCCAGCAGTATGGCTTTGTGATCTGGTCGGGTCATGTTGCTGGGGAACTCCAAAATGTTAGTCCAGGACACAAGAAAAGACCACTGACTCCAATTAAAATCAAATTAAGGCAAGCTTAATATTTCAAGCAGCCGGGCTGCCTCTCCCTCTCAAAATGGCGGGAACAAGACAGCAACCCCACCTTTCCTACAGCCCAGCTTTATAGCCCAGAAAGTTACACAAAAGGGGGGTTACAGAAAACAGAACTTTGACAAGCATCACACTAATTGTAGTTTACATTTGTTTTTTCTGGCCCCAGCATCAGAAATTATGAGGACCATTAGAGCCTCAGAGAGGGTCATTGTCTGGCCAGGGAAGGCGAATATTTATGAGGTGTCATTAAAGTTTCAGAGAGGGCCGTTTTCTGGTCAGAGAGCCAGGCATGGGTGAGTTCAAAACATGGTCAGGCATTCTAAGCAGGTTCAGAATTTTCAGTAATTTATAGTAAAGCAAAAATTATCTTTTCATGGCTTTGTGGCAAGATGGCTCACAATTTTAATGAAAGATCATGTTGGGTGATCAACCCTGTCCCCTACTTTTGGAAAATCCTCTACCACCTCCAAGGTTGTGAACTCCTGAGCATTTTCCATTCCAGATATGTATTCACAGAATTTCTAACTCTTCTTCTCTAATTGCGTCTTACTTGGGGCGAAGTTAATGTCAAGCCATTGTTCTGGATGAGAGTGGGAAGAATATTGTGCAGCACATAATTGCATACACATTGGATTCACTTTCCAATTTTCCAATTGAAATACTGAATTCCTGACAATAACCCATACCCTTCTAGACGCTAACTACAAATACTAATATGATGGAGAAAAATAACCCAAACGGAATTGAAATACAAGCAGTTCAGAGGAGGCATGGTGTATATTGGACTTGCCTTTTGCAAGATAAAAGGTAGGTGTTATAAATCTAGTCATTTTTTAATTGAAATAGTTTTATATGTGTATTAAAGTTAACAAATATGTGAATTCCTATCTCCCTTTCGCTGTAACCTATTCAGCACATTAATTTTTATATACACATATAGAATCCTACCTGATATCACACGTACATTTTTGTGAGGTGCCTGACATTGCAGATACAAATTGTGAGAAGAGATTACTCCACCTAAATGCTGTTGGAACTGAAAATTCAAGCTAATGGTGAGCTTCCTAGTTGAATAACATTATACATAAATCCATGTACAGTAAAATGAATATTTTTGGATCTGTGGATGATATATATTTCATGGTGAAATTCGATTGGCATATATAATTCTACTTTTGAATGTCTTTGTTTGTGTGTGTGTGTGTGTATGTATATATATATATATATATATATATATATATATATATATATACAAAATAAATCTCCAGATTTTTCAAAATATGAAATATATGTGTCTTATATACACTCCCTAAATTCATTCATGTTCATGTATGTGGATTAATAATCAACTTTTCACAAGATTATTCTCAGAAATATTCATCCACCTGAAATACATATTTGTTTCCTAGTACTGAAAACTAACTTCAGTGAAAGGTGCAAACAAATCCTAGTATTTCTACATTAACTGACCTAGTTTAACATCAATGCTAGTAGATTCCTATGGGACATGATGTGTATTTTGACATTAATTATTATTCAACACTGGTACATTACTATTTCTTCAGTTTATGCACATCATAGGATATATATTTCATCCACTACTTAGCAAATTTATAGGCATTTGTTTCACTTTCAATCACTTCTTGCTCCAGAACACATGTATTTCCCTATGTTTCTTGACTGGTCTTTTCATGAGACTTTTTTCAAATATATTATTTTCAATTTCCATGATCAATTTTTAAGCAAAACTCACACATCCTTCATGATAAAACATAACCCTAAGATGACCATTAGATATATAACTGGTTGGAATGATTGATTGTGCATCTTTATAACATTTCTTATATATTTTCAGATATCCATTCAATCCATTATTTAAAGTGGATCCAGTTATATTATTTATTCCCAGTATGGTCTATTCATGCGTTATTGCTATATTCATAGACAGAGGGTATACCTATTTGTACCCCAATACAAATTTATATGTCTTCAAAATATTGCTCCTGGAAATGGTGGAAGAAATACTCATGTCACGTGATATACATATACATTTTATCACAGAAATATTCTGGACACAAAAAGCAAAGGTCACACTTTCAATTGTACCAATGCCTAAATGGAAAGTGAGCATGGATTACTAAAACATCTATGTCCAGGTTGCCTAATGCTCTCAAATGTCAATCCTATTGGTGACTACATATTTGATTCTTCCTAAGATTATATATTCAACCTCAAGCCTGTTGAAAATGTCTAATCCTATCACTCACTTTGTACTTTGCTTGATTTCCTAATGTCTTTATTGATATCTGCTTTCCCTCATATTTTCCCCAGTTCATCATTGTGACTGACTCTTCACATGTGCTGACATTAACACTCACTCTCTAACCGAAACCCTATTGCTAAAGAACTTTTTGTTCAAATCCAATACTCACTCTTCATTCTAAACCTAACTACTACCTTCCTCATCGTACTGAATATCGCTTTTTGACTGGATGTTCTCTTCAACATTCAATCATCCAAGGTACAAGGTCCTATGCCATTGTATATTGATTTATCTGAGACAACTGTGCAGCACATAACTCAAAGCTAAGTATACCACTTAAGGGTCCAATTCCCTTCTGGGCTTCAAATCTTTCCTAATTTTCTGCTTTCATACTTATATTTCACCTATATACTCTTGTAAATATCGAAGGTTGCCAATACCATTATTCATCTCGCAAAATGATTCCTAACCCAAATCAAACATGTTATTAACCCTAAACATACACTGTTCCATCAATATAACTTACAGAAGAGCAGGGACAGAGTTGGTCTTACAATATAGGAATGTAGGTGATCTTCCACCTTCTGAGAACCTCAAAGATCCATGCAGAAATGATCCTTGGAGAAGATTTATGCAGCTATGTTGGACCTGAGAGAGCAATAGAAATCTTCCATGGCAAACAACCTGGTCAGGATGAATTGATGGGTCTAAGTCAGCCTCTCTTTTTTTATTGTAAAGAAGTTGGAAGAAACCAGGCCTGTGTGGAGAGCTGTACCTGGGTGCCTAAGGTTGATATTCCATTCTAACTTCTGAATGTGTCAGAGGATGTTGGGGCAGCCTCCATCTCATGGGACCCTTGGAAGCAACTGTTAGGACAAAGTGGTTTTCAAGGGAGTGACCTCATTCAGTTCCTGAAGGAAGTGACCTCTCCTCACTTCCTTGGTGATTGAATTCTCTGAACTTGTGATCCAGGAAGACAGGCACCCAGAGCCAGTCCCAGTCCTAGTCCCATTGGGCTAACTTGTTTGCTTTTTCCAAGGACAGAGTCAGTCTTTCTTGGTACCTACTGATGTGAGGATGGCCAATTGCCAGCAGAGCTCTGAAGAGGCACCTT